>NW_028136510.1:1800000-1996000 GCF_964662115.1 Mustela nivalis | reverse complement strand
TCAGGTGTCCCACCAAAAGAGGAATTCCAAAGCAGAGCCCTGGGGAAGAGTGAAGGGACAACCCGAACTATGTTAAAAATTGCGGCCTAGGGGCATGGCAAGCCCAATATGCTGTCTCTTCATATAGGCCCTGAGAGGCCTTACCTGAGGACTGGGCTCAGGCTGAGGGTCACAATGTGTGTTTGTGACCAATGTGGCCCGCAAGCATGGGCTGGACCTCATGGGCCACGCGTGTTTCAACTACACTGAACGTTGGACAACATGCCAAACACAAGGTTTCTTGCCATGGGGAAAGAGTTCTGATTTCTGCATCATTTTCAACCCTGGGCAGTGTTTGGAGATAAGGTATAGGTTCTGGTGCCTGAAAACCGCAGTTGGGAAGAGATGACGACCTAAGGCCATGGCGGGACCGATGTGCTCAGTGTGCGGCCAGCTGTCTGGGTGGGACCAGGAGGTCCAGGCTCAGGCTGGGTCAGAATGGGAAATAGTCCCCAGGTCAGCCTATATGTTTGGGGTACAGCCGAATGGCGTTCAGGTTGATCCTCATTTGCGGTTTCGGGGTAGCCTTGAGGGCAATGTTTGTCTTCTGTAGGGCAGGCAGAGTGCGGCATTGTAGTTCTGGATTGCCCAACTGGAGGGCTTGTGGGCCAGTAGTCTGAGGACGGAGTCTAAGAACCCAAGCTAGGCCTACGTTTCTGGGTGAGGATATGTCAGGCACAATCTACAGACCTCAATCGAGATCTCGTGCATCTGAAGTCAGGGCAAGGATCAGACGATCGCTCAGGTTGGACTTTCTGCCCTGATGGCCCTTTCTTGAAGGGGGTTGTATCACGAGGACATGGGGGTTTTCCCACGATGGGAGTTGTGAGAAGCTCCAAACTGCAAAGATTCTTCTGCAGGACAATTGAGACCTGTTGGTTGGCTCCAGGCCAACGATTCCGAGTGGGGTTCTAAGGATGGATGGCTGGGTAGACCACCTCGCATTCCAATGGTCTCCAAGCAACAAGACAGGTTAGATCTGCTGGATGTGGGGGGCAACCGAGGAGGCTGAGTTGAAATGGACACTCCTGTGGATGTGTCCTAATATGTTTTTGTGTCTATGGAGACCTTGGAATGAAGCGGTGGCCCTGGGGCCCTGAGGGGTTCTCCTAAACAGAGCCTTTGACACAGCTCCAACGTGCATGTTTCCCATGTGTAGATGAGATTTGTTCTGATGGGTGAGTCAAGAAACAGCCATATGCTGGTATTGAAATCCAGGCCTCTGAGGAGAGATGCCTGGAAACCAAAGCAATGGATCCGATTAGTGCCTAGGGGCCTGTTCGTTCCTTTTTACCTCTGGGGACATCAGTCTACGGGATTGAGTGCAGGTAGGTGCTCAGATGGGCTCAGATTGCCCCTGTTTGTCCTGGGAAGCCACAACTATTGGGATGGCCTCAGGGACTTTGGAGGTTATCCAACTAGTAGGGTTGTGGCCATTGGAATGGGCACATACAATTCCCTTGGAGAGGGCAAGTACAGTCCTCAGGTTTGGCTCCTGGGCCCTGAGCCTGTAGGGTGTGTAGGCCAGAGCTGTTTGGACAGTTGTCTGAAAACACAAACTCGGCTTATTTTTTGGGTCATAGGTATGGCAGGACTGATCTACAGACCATGAGGAGAACACATCGGGATATGAAAAAACGGCGAGTGTGAGGCTCTTGCTCAAGTTTTTGTCTCTGGATATTGTGTCACTCATGGTCGTGAAATTGCCGGGTGACTTCATGGGAAATGGACGAGTCTTACTCTCTGGGGGTTCGGTCCCGTCCAAAGAGTTTGGGGTCATTCTGGGGATGGAAGAAGTCCGTTTTTTTGTTGTTGTTGTCGATTTGTTTCATTTTGTTTTTCAACCTCAGATGTCCCACCAAATGAGGGATTCCAGAGTAGAGCCCTGGGGTGGGGCGACTGGACAACCAGAAATCTGGTTAAAAATTGGGGACTAGGGACATGTCAAGCCCATTATGACATCTAATGGTCCAGCCACTGAGAGGACTTACTAGAGGACAGGACTCACGCTGAGGTCACAATGCGTGTTTATGCTCTCGTCGCACGCAAGAATGGGCGGGGCCTCAGGGTGAATGCTGGTTTCTCCTACACTGAACGTTGGACAACATGCCAACCACAAGGTTTCTTGCCATGGGTCAGGAAGAGTTCTGATTTCTGCATCACAGTCACCCGTGGGCAGTGATTGGAGATAAGGTCTAGGTTCTGAAGCCTGAAAACTGAGGTAGGGAAGAGATGATGACCTAAGGCCATGGCGGGACTGATGTGCTCAGCGTGCGGTCAGCTGTCTGGGTGTTGGTCAGCAGGTCCAGGCTCAGGTTGTGTCAGACAGTGCATTAGTGCCCAGGTTAGACTATATAATTTTGGTACATTCGAGTGCCGTGTAGGTTTATACTCATTTAAGCTGCCTGGGCTGCTCATTAGGCAATATATTTTTTCTAGAGGGCAGGCAGAGTGCTTCATTGTCGGTCCGGAATTGCCAAACTTGAGGGCTTCGGGGCCAGGAGAGTGAGGACGGAAGTCTGAGAACACAAGCTAGACTTCGGATTCAGGGTGAGGGCACGGCAGGTACCCCCTGCAGATCTGAACCAATATCTCATGCATCTGAAGTCAGGGCGAGGATCCGACGTTGGCTCAGGTTGGAGTTTCTGTGCATGACGGCCCCTTCATGAAGGGAGCGGAATCTCGAGGCCATGGAGGTTTTCCACGTTGGGAGATGTGGGATGCCCCCTTCAAGGATTCCTTCTGCGGGACAATTGAGACCTGTTGGACAGCTCCAGGACATCCCATATGGAATGACTCCAGAGCACCGTTCGAGGATGGATGCCTGGGAAGTCCGCCTCGCCTTCCAATTGTATCCTAGCAACAAGACAGTTTAGATCTAATGTATCTGCGGGAGCAACCGGGGTGGCTGAGTTGAAATGCACTTTCCAGAGGATGGGTCCTAACGTGTGTTTGTGTCCATGAGGGCCTTGGAATGGGGAGGTGGCACCGGACCCTGAAGTATTCTCCTAAGCTTTGGCTTAGCTCCCATGCACAAGTTTCCTTGTGGAGACGAGATTTGTTCTGATGGGTGCCTCAGGAAATCCCCTCTGCTGGTATTGGAATCCAGGCTTTTGAGGTGACATGCCTGTAAACCAAAGCAATGGATCCGATAATGGCCTCGGGTCCTGTCTGGTTCAATCTTCTTGGTATGAGTGGAGGTAGATGAGTGGAGGTAGATGCTCAGCCGGTATCAACTGCCCTTTTTTGTCCCGGGCGACCTACACTATTGGGATGGCCCCAGGGACTTTGGAGGGTTCTCCTAATTTGTACGATTTTTGACAATGGAATGGGCAGAATTCCCATGGATTGGGTGGGGGCAGTCCTAATGTGTGGCTCAGGGGCCCCAGCATGGAGGGAGTGTGGCTCAGGTCTTTGAGGACAGAAGTCTGAAAACACAAACTCAGCTTAAGTTTGGGGACGTAGGTATGGCACGCCCGATCTACAAACCATGAGAAGAACTCTTCAGGATATGAAGAATGAGCGAGTCTGAGGCGCTTGCTCAGGCTTTGTCTCTGGATTTTGTTTCAGCGATGGCCGTGGAATGTTGGGGAGGTCTCATGGGCCATGGACGAATCTTCCTCTCTGTGGATTTGGCCCGATCCCAATTGTTTTTCGTCAATCTGTGGGATGGGAGGACTCCTTTCAGGTTTGTTACCTCAGGTGTCCCACCAAAAGAGGAATTCCAAAGCAGAGCCCTGGGGAAGAATGAAGGGACAACCCGAACTATGGTTAAAAATTGCGGCCTAGGGGCATGGCAAGCCCAATATGCTGTCTCTTCATATAGGCCCTGAGAGGCCTTACCTGAGGCCTGGGCTCAGGCTGAGGGTCACAATGTGGGTTTGTGACCAATGTGGCCCGCAAGCATGGGCTGGGCCTCATGGGCCACGCTTGTTTCAACTACACTGAACGTTGGACAACATGCCAAACACAAGGTTTCTTGCCATGGGGAAAGAGTTCTGATTTTTGCATCATTTTCAACCCTGGGCAGTGTTTGGAGATAAGGTCTAGGTTCTGGTGCCTGAAAACCGCATTTGGGAAGAGATGACGACCTAAGGCCATGGCGGGTCCGATGTGCTCAGTGTGCGGCCAGCTCTCTGGGTGGGACCAGGAGGTCCAGGCTCAGGCTGGGTCAGAAGGGGAAATAGTGCCCAGGTCAGCCTATATGTTTGGGGTACAGCCGAATGGCGTTCAGGTTGATCCTCATTTGCGGTTTCGGGGTAGCCCTGAGGGCAATGTTTTACTTCTGTAGGGCAGGCAGAGTGCGGCATTGTAGTTCTGGATTGCCAAACTGGAGGGCTTGTGGGCCAGTAGTCTGAGGACGGAGTCTGAGAACCCAAGCTAGGCCTAGGTTTCTGGGTGAGGATATGGCAGGCACAATCTACAGACCTCAATCGAGATCTCCTGCATCTGAAGTCAGGGCAAGGATCAGACGATCGCTCAGGTTGGACTTTCTGCCCTGATGGCCCTTTCTTGAAGGGGGTTAGATCACGAGGTCATGGGGGTTTTCCCACGATGGGAGTTGTGAGAAGCTCCAAACTGCAAAGATTCTTCTGCAGGACAATTGAGACCTGTTGGTTGGCTCCAGGCCAACGATTCCGAGTAGGGTTCTAAGGATGGATGGCTGGGTAGCCCACCTCGCATTCCAATGGTCTCCAAGCAACAAGAAAGGTGAGATCTGCTGGATGTGGGGGGCAACCGAGGAGGCTGAGTTGATATGGACTCTCCTGTGGATGTGTCCTAATATGTTTTTGTGTCTATGGAGACCTTGGAATGAAGCTGTAGCCCTGGGGCACTGAAGGTTTCTCCTAAACAAAGGCTTTGACACAGCTCCAACGTGCATGTTTCCCATGTGTAGATGAGATTTGTTCTGATGGTTGAGTCAAGAAACAGCCATATGCTGGTATTGAAATCCAGGCCTCTGAGGAGAGATGCCTGGAAACCAAAGCAATGGATCCGATTAGTGCCTAGGGGCCTGTTCTTCCTTTTTACCTCTGGGGACATCAGTCTACGGGACTGAGTGCAGGTAGGTGCTCAGATGGGCTCAGATTGCCCCTGTTTGTCCTGGGAAGCCACAACTATTGGGATGGCCTCAGGGACTTTGGAGGTTATCCTACTAGTAGGGTTCTGGCCATTGGAATGGGCACATACAATTCCCTTGGAGAGGGCAAGTACAGTCCTCAGGTTTGGCTCCAGGGCCCTGAGCCTGTGGGGTGTGTAGGCCAGAGCTGTTTGGACAGTTGTCTGAAAACACAAACTCGGCTTATGTTTTGGGTCATAGGTATGGCAGGACTGATCTACAGACCATGAGGAGAACACTTCGGGATATGAAAAAAGGGCGAGTGTGAGGCTCTTGCTCAAGTTTTTGTCTCTGGATATCGTGTCACTCATGGTCGTGAAATTGCCGGGTGACTTCATGGGAAATGGACGAGTCTTACTCTCTGGGGGTTTGGTCCCGTCCAAAGAGTTTGGGGTCATTCTGGGGATGGAAGAAGTCCGTTTTTTTGTTGTTGTTGTCTATTTGTTTCATTTTGTTTTTCAACCTCAGATGTCCCACCAAATGAGGGATTCCAGAGTAGAGCCCTGGGGTGGGGCGACTGGACAACCAGAAATCTGGTTAAAAATTGGGGACTAGGGACATGTCAAGCCCATTATGACATCTAATGGTCCAGCCACTGAGAGGACTTACTAGAGGACAGGACTCACGCTGAGGTCACAATGCGTGTTTATGCTCTCGTCGCACTGAAGAATGGGCGGGGCCTCAGGGTGAATGCCGGTTTCTCCTACACTGAATGTTGGACAACATGCCAACCACAAGGTTTCTTGCCATGGGTCAGGAAGAGTTCTGATTTCTGCATCACAGTCACCCGTGGGCAGTGATTGGAGATAAGGTCTAGGTTCTGAAGCCTGAAAACTGAGGTAGGGAAGAGATGATGACCTAAGGCCATGGCGGGTCTGATGTGCTCAGCGTGCGGTCAGCTGTCTGGGTGTTGGTCAGCAGGTCCGGGCTCAGGCTGTGTCAGACAGTGCATTAGTGCCCAGGTTAGACTATATAATTTGGGTACATTCGAGTGCCGTGTAGGTTTATCCTCATTTTGGCTGCCTGGGCTGCTCATTAGGCAATATATTTTTTCTAGAGGGCAGGCAGAGTGCTTCATTGTCGGTCCGTAATTGCCAAACTTGAGGGCTTCGGGGCCAGTAGAGTGAGGACGGAAATCTGAGAACACAAGCTAGACTTCGGATTCAGGGTGAGGGCACGGCAGGTACCCCCTGCAGATCTGAACCAATATCTCATGCATCTGAAGTCAGGGCGAGGATCCGACGTTGGCTCAGGTTGGAGTTTCTGTGCATGACGGCCCCTTCATGAAGGGAGCGGAATCTCGAGGCCATGGAGGTTTTCCACGTTGGGAGATGTGGGATGCCCCCTTCAAGGATTCCTTCTGCGGGACAATTGAGACCTGTTGGACAGCTCCAGGACATCCCATATGGAATGACTCCAGAGCACCGTTCCAGGATGGATGCCTGGGAAGTCCGCCTCGCCTTCCAATTGTCTCCTAGCTACAAGACAGTTAAATCTAATGGATTTGCGGGAGTAACCGGGGTGGCTGAGTTGAAATGCACTTTCCAGAGAATGGGTCCTAACGTGTGTTTGTGTCCATGAGGGCCTTGGAATGGGGAGGTGGCACCGGGACCCTGAAGTATTCTCCTAAGCTTTGGCTTAGCTCCCATGCACAAGTTTCCTTGTGGAGAAGAGATTTGTTCTGATGGGTGCCTCAGGAAATCCCCTCTGCTGGTATTGGAATCCAGGCTTTTGAGGAGACATGCCTGTAAACCAAAGCAATGGATCCGATAATGGCCTCGGGTCCTGTCTGGTTCAATCTTCTTGGTATGAGTGGCGGTAGATGAGTAGAGGTAGATGCTCAGCCGGTATCAACCGCCCTTTTTTGTCCCGGGCGACCTACACTATTGGGATGGCCTCAGGGACTTTGGAGGGTTCCCCTAATTTGTACGATTTTTGACAATGGAATGGGCAGAATTCCCATGGATTGGGTGGGGGCAGTCCTAATGTGTGGCTCCAGGGGCCCCAGCCTGGAGGGAGTGTGGCCCAGGACTTTGAGGACAGAAGACTGAAAACACAAACTCAGCTTAAGTTTGGGGACGTAGGTATGGCACGCCCGATCTACAAACCATGAGAAATCTTCAGGATATGAAGAATGAGCGAGTCTGAGGCGCTTGCTCAGGCTTTTGTCTCTGGATTTTGTTTCAGTGATGTCCGTGGAATGTTGGGGAGGTCTCATGAGCCATGGACGAATCTTCCTCTCTGTGGATTTGGCCCGATCCCAATTGTTTTTCGTCAATCTGTGGGATGGGAGGACTACTTTCAGGTTTGTTACCTCAGGTGTCCCACCAAAAGAGGAATTCCAAAGCAGAGCCCTAGGGAAGAGTGAAGGGACAACCCGAACTATTGTTAAAAATTGGGGCCTAGGGGCATGGCAAGCCCAATATGCTGTCTCTTCATATAGGCCCTGAGAGGCCTGACCTGAGGACTGGGCTCAGGCTGAGGGTCACAATGTGTGTTTGTGACCAATGTGGACCGCAAGCATGGGCTGGGCCTCATGGGCCACGCTTGTTTCAACTACACTGAACGTTGGACAACATGCCAACCACAAGATTTCTTGCCATGGGGAAAGAGTTCTGATTTCTGCATCATTTTCAACCCTGGGAAGTGGTTGTAGATAAGGTCTAGGTTCTGGAGCCTGAAAACCGCAGTTGGGAAGAGATGACGTCCTAAGGCCATGGAGGGACCGATGTGCTCAGTGTGCGGCCAGCTGTCTGGGTGGGACCAGGAGGTCCAGGCTCAGGCTGGGTCAGAAGGGGAAATAGTGCCCAGGTCAGCCTATATGTTTGGGGTACAACCGAATGGCGTGCAGGTTGATCCTCATTTGGGGTTTCGGGGTAGCCCAGAGGGCAATGTTTTACTTCAGTAGGGCAGGCAGATTGCGGCATTGTAGTTCTGGATTGCCCAAATGTAGGGCTTATAGGCCAGTAGTCTGAGGACGGAGTCTGAGAACCCAAGCTAGGCCTAGGTTTCTGGGTGAGGATATGGCAGGCACAATCTACAGACCTCAATCGAGATCTCGTGCATCTGAAGTCAGGGCAAGAATCAGAAGATCGCTCAGGTTGGACTTTCTGCCCTGATGGCCCTTTTTGAAGGGGGTTGGATCACGAGGACATGGGGGTTTTCCCACGATGGGAGTTGTGAGAAGCTTCAAACTGCAAAGATTCTTCTGCAGGACAATTGAGACCTATTGGTTGGCTCCAGGCCAACGATTCCGAGCAGGGTTCTAAGGATGGATGGATGTGTAGCCCACCTCGCATTCCAATGGTTTCCAAGCAACAAGACAGGTTAGATCTGCTGGATGTGGGCGGCAACCGAGGAGGCTGAGTTGAAATGGACTCTCCTGTGGATGTGTCCTAATATGTTTTTGTGTCTATGGAGACCTTGGAATGAAGTGGTGGCCCTGGGGCCCTGAAGGGTTCTCCTAAACAGAGGCTTTGACACAGCTCCAACGTGCATGTTTCCCATGTGTAGATGAGATTTGTTCTGATGGGTGAGTCAAGAAACAGCCATATGCTGGTATTGAAATCCAGGCCTCTGAGGAGAGATGCCTGGAAACCAAAGCAATGGATCCGATTAGTGCCTAGGGGCCTGTTCCTTCCTTTTTACCTCTGGGGACATCAGTCTACGGGTCTGAGTGCAGGTAGGTGCTCAGATGGGCTCAGATTGCCCCTGTTTGTCCTGGGAAGCCACAACTATTGGGATGGCCTCAGGGACTTTGGAGGTTATCCTACTAGTAGGGTTGTGGCCATTGGAATGGGCACATACAATTCCCTTGGAGAGGGCAAGTACAGTCCTCAGGTTTGGCTCCAGGGCCCTGAGCCTGTTGGGTGTGTAGGCCAGAGCTGTTTGGACAGTTGTCTGAAAACACAAATTCGGCTTATGTTTTGGGTCATAGGTATGGCAGGACTGATCTACAGACCATGAGGAGAACACTTCGGGATATGAAAAAAGGGCGAGTGTGAGGCTCTTGCTCAAGTTTTTGTCTCTGGATATCGTGTCACTCATGGTCGTGAAATTGCCGGGTGACTTCATGGGAAATGGACGAGTCTTACTCTCTGGGGGTTCGGTCCCGTCCAAAGAGTTTGGGGTCATTCTGGGGATGGAAGAAGTCCGTTTTTTTGTTGTTGTTGTCGATTTGTTTCATTTTGTTTTTCAACCTCAGATGTCCCACCAAATGAGGGATTCCAGAGTAGAGCCCTGGGGTGGGGCGACTGGACAACCAGAAATCTGGTTAAAAATTGGGGACTAGGGACATGTCAAGCCCATTATGACATCTAATGGTCCAGCCACTGAGAGGACTTACTAGAGGACAGGTCTCACGCTGAGGTCACAATGCGTGTTTATGCTCTCGTCGCACTCAAGAATGGGCGGGGCCTCAGGGTGAATGCTGGTTTCTCCTACACTGAACGTTGGACAACATGCCAACCACAAGGTTTCTTGCCATGGGTCAGGAAGAGTTCTGATTTCTGCATCACAGTCACCCATGGGCAGTGATTGGAGATAAGGTCTAGGTTCTGAAGCCTGAAAACTGAGGTAGGGAAGAGATGATGACCTAAGGCCATGGCGGGTCTGATGTGCTCAGCGTGCGGTCAGCTGTCTGGGTGTTGGTCAGCAGTTCCGGGCTCAGGTTGTGTCAGACAGTGCATTAGTGCCCAGGTTAGACTATATAATTTGGGTACATTCGAGTGCCGTGTAGGTTTATCCTCATTTAAGCTGCCTGGGCTGCTCATTAGGCAATATATTTTTTCTAGAGGGCAGGCAGAGTGCATCATTGTCGGTCCGGAATTGCCAAACTTCAGGGCTTCGGGGCCAGGAGAGTGAGGACGGAAGTCTGAGAACACAAGCTAGACTTCGGATTCAGGGTGAGGGCACGGCAGGTACCCCCTGCAGATCTGAACCAATATCTCATGCATCTGAAGTCAGGGCGAGGATCCGACGTTGGCTCAGGTTGGAGTTTCTGTGCATGACGGCCCCTTCATGAAGGGAGCGGAATCTCGAGGCCATGGAGGTTTTCCACGTTGGGAGATGTGGGATGCCCCCTTCAAGGATTCCTTCTGCGGGACAATTGAGACCTGTTGGACAGCTCCAGGACATCCCATATGGAATGACTCCAGAGCACCGTTCGAGGATGGATGCCTGGGAAGTCCGCCTCGCCTTCCAATTGTATCCTAGCAACAAGACAGTTTAGATCTAATGGATCTGTGGGAGCAACCGGGGTGGCTGAGTTGAAATGCACTTTCCAGAGGATGGGTCCTAACGTGTGTTTGTGTCCATGAGGGCCTTGGAATGGGGAGGTGGCACCGGGACCCTGAAGTATTCTCCTAAGCTTTGGCTTAGCTCCCATGCACAAGTTTCCTTGTGGAGAAGAGATTTGTTCTGATGGGTGCCTCAGGAAATCCCCTCTGCTGGTATTGGAATCCAGGCTTTTGAGGAGACATGCCTGTAAACCAAAGCAATGGATCCGATAATGGCCTCGGGTCCTGTCTGGTTCAATCTTCTTGGTATGAGTGGAGGTAGATGAGTGGAGGTAGATGCTCAGCCGGTATCAACCGCCCTTTTTTGTCCCGGACTTACACTATTGGGATGGCCCGAGGGACTTTGGAGGTTTCTCCTAATTTGTACGATTTTTGACAATGGAATGGGCAGAATTCCCATGGATTGGGTGGGGGCAGTCCTAATGTGTGGCTCCAGGGGCCCCAGCCTGGAGGGAATGTGGCCCAGGACTTTGAGGACAGAAGACTGAAAACACAAACTCAGCTTAAGTTTGGGGACGTAGGTATGGCACGCCCGATCTACAAACCCTGAGAAGAACTCTTCAGGATATGAAGAATGAGCGAGTCTGAGGCGCTTGCTCAGGCTTTTGTCTCTGGATTTTGTTTCAGCGATGGCCGTGGAATGTTGGGGAGGTCTCATGGGCCATGGTCGGATCTTCCTCTCTGTGGATTTGGCCCGATCCCAATTGTTTT
Organism: Mustela nivalis; assembly: GCF_964662115.1. Lineage (NCBI taxonomy): Eukaryota > Metazoa > Chordata > Mammalia > Carnivora > Mustelidae > Mustela > Mustela nivalis. Next base: position 1,984,834 of record NW_028136510.1, on the reverse strand, counting down.
TCGTCAATCTGTAGGATGGGAGGACTCCTTTCAGGTTTGTTACCTCAGGTGTCCCACCAAAAGAGGAATTCCAAAGCAGAGCCCTGGGGAAGAGTGAAGGGACAACCCGAACTATGGTTAAAAATTGGGGCCTAGGGGCATGGCAAGCCCAATATGCTGTCTCTTCATATAGGCCCTGAGAGGCCTTACCTGAGGACTGGGCTCAGGCTGAGGGTCACAATGAGTCTTTGTGACCAATGTGGCCCGCAAGCATGGGCTGGGCCTCATGGGCCACACTTGTTTCAACTACACTGAACGTTGGACAACATGCCAACGACAAGGTTTCTTGCCATGGGGAAAGAGTTCTGATTTCTGCATCATTTTCAACCCTGGGCAGTGGTTGGAGATAAGGTCTAGGTTCTGGAGCCTGAAAACCGCAGTTGGGAAGAGATGACGACCTAAGGCCATGGCGGGTCCGATGTGCTCAGTGTGCGGCCAGCTGTCTGGGTGGGACCAGGAGGTCCAGGCACAGGCTGGGTCAGAAGGGGAAATAGTGCCCAGGTCAGCCTATATGTTTGGGGTACAGCCGAATGGCGTGCAGGTTGATCCACATTTGCGGTTTCGGGGTAGCCCTGAGGGCAATGTTTTACTTCTGTAGGGCAGGCAGATTGCGGCATTGTAGTTCTGGATTGCCCAACTGGAGGGCTTGTGGGCCAGTAGTCTGAGGACGGAGTCTGAGAACCCAAGCTAGGCCTAGGTTTCTGGGTGAGGATATGGCAGGCACAATCTACAGACCTCAATCGAGATCTCGTGCATCTGAAGTCAGGGCAAGGATCAGACGATCGCTCAGGTTGGACTTTCTGCCCTGATGGCCCTTTCTTGAAGGGGGTTGGATCACGAGGACATTGGGGTTTTCCCACGATGGGAGTTGTGAGAAGCTCCAAACTGCAAAGATTCTTCTGCAGGACAATTGAGACCTATTGGTTGGCTCCAGGCCAACAATTCCGAGCAGGGTTCTAAGGATGGATGGCTGGGTAGACCACCTCGCATTCCAATGGTCTCCAAGAAACAAGACAGGTTAGATCTGCTGGATGTGGGGGGCAACCGAGGAGGCTGAGTTGAAATGGACGCTCCTGTGGATGTGTCCTAATATGTTTTTGTGTCTATGGATACCTTGGAATGAAGCGGTGGCCCTGGGGCCCTGAAGGGTTCTCCTAAACAGAGGCTTTGACACAGCTCCAACGTGCATGTTTCCCATGTGTAGATGAGATTTGTTCTGATGGTTGAGTCAAGAAACAGCCATATGCTGGTATTGAAATCCAGGCCTCTGAGGAGAGATGCCTGGAAACCAAAGCAATGGATCCGATTAGTGCCTAGGGGCCTGTTCCTTCCTTTTTACCTCTGGGGACATCAGTCTACGGGTCTGAGTGCAGGTAGGTGCTCAGATGGGCTCAGATTGCCCCTGTTTGTCCTGGGAAGCCACAACTATTGGGATGGCCTCAGGGACTTTGGAGGTTATCCTACTAGTAGGGTTCTGGCCATTGGAATGGGCACATACAATTCCCTTGGAGAGGGCAAGTACAGTCCTCAGGTTTGGCTCCAGGGCCCTGAGCCTGTTGTGTGTGTAGGCCAGAGCTGTTTGGACAGTTGTCTGTAAACACAAACTCGGCTTATGTTTTGGGTCATGGTATGGCAGGACTGATCTACAGACCATGAGGAGAACACTTCGGGATATGAAAAAAGGGCGAGTGTGAGGCTCTTGCTCAAGTTTTTGTCTCTGGATATCGTGTCACTCATGGTCGTGAAATTGCCGGGTGACTTCATGGGAAATGGACGAGTCTTACTCTCTGGGTGTTCGGTCCCGTCCAAAGAGTTTGGGGTCATTCTGGGGATGGAAGAAGTCCGTTTTTTTGTTGTTGTCGATTTGTTTCATTTTGTTTTTCAACCGCAGATGTCCCACCAAATGAGGGATTCCAGAGTAGAGCCCTGGGGTGGGGCGACTGGACAACCAGAAATCTGGTTAAAAATTGGGGACTAGGGACATGTCAAGCCCATTATGACATCTAATGGTCCAGCCACTGAGAGGACTTACTAGAGGACAGGACTCACGCTGAGGTCACAATGCGTGTTTATGCTCTCGTCGCACTCAAGAATGGGTGGGGCCTCAGGGTGAATGCTGGTTTCTCCTACACTGAACGTTGGACAACATGCCAACCACAAGGTTTCTTGCCATGGGTCAGGAAGAGTTCTGATTTCTGCATCACAGTCACCCGTGAGCAGTGATTGGAGATAAGGTCTAGGTTCTGAAGCCTGAAAACTGAGGTAGGGAAGAGATGATGACCTAAGGCCATGGCGGGTCTGATGTGCTCAGCGTGCGGTCAGCTGTCTGGGTGTTGGTCAGCACGTCCGGGCTCATGTTGTGTCAGACAGTGCATTAGTGCCCAGGTTAGACTATATAATTTGGGTACATACGAGTGCCGTGTAGGTTTATCTTCATTTAAGCTGCCTGGGCAGCTCATTAGGCAATATATTTTTTCTAGAGGGCAGGCAGAGTGCCTCATTGTCTGTCCGGAATTGCCAAACTTGAGGGCTTCGGGGCCAGGAGAGTGAGGACGGAAGTCTGAGAACACAAGCTAGACTTCGGATTCAGGGTGAGGGCACGGCAGGTACACCCTGCAGATCTGAACCAATATCTCATGCATCTGAGTCAGGGCGAGGATCCGACGTTGGCTCAGGTTGGAGTTTCTGTGCATGACGGCCCCTTCATGAAGGGAGCGGAATCTCGAGGCCATGGAGGTTTTCCACGTTGGGAGATGTGGGATGCCCCCTTCAAGGATTCCTTCTGCGGGACAATTGAGACCTGTTGGACAGCTCCAGAACATCCCATATGGAATGACTCCAGAGCACCGTTCGAGGATGGATGCCTGGGAAGTCCGCCTCGCCTTCCAATTGTCCCCTAGCAACAAGACAGTTTAGATCTAATGGATCTGCGGGAGCAACCGGGGTGGCTGAGTTGAAATGCACTTTCCAGAGAATGGGTCCTAACGTGTGTTTGTGTCCATGAGGGCCTTGGAATGGGGAGGTGGCACCGGGACCCTGAAGTATTCTCCTAAGCTTTGGCATAGCTCCCATGCACAAGTTTCCTTGTGGAGACGAGATTTGTTCTGATGAGTGCCTCAGGAAATCCACTCTGCTGGTATTGGAATCCAGGCTTTTGAGGAGACATGCCTGTAAACCAAAGCAATGGATCCGATAATGGCCTCGGGTCCTGTCTGGTTCAATCTTCTTGGTATGAGTGGAGGTAGAAGAGTGGAGGTAGATGCTCAGCCGGTATCAACCGCCCTTTTTTGTCCCGGGCGACCTACACTATTGGGATGGCCTCAGGGACTTTGGAAGGTTCTCCTAATTTGTACGATTTTTGACAATGGAATGGGCAGAATTCCCATGGATTGGGTGGGGGCAGTCCTAATGTGTGGCTCCAGGGGCCCCAGCCTGGAGGGAGTGTGGCCCAGGACTTTGAGGACAGAAGACTGAAAACACAAACTCAGCTTAAGTTTGGGGAAGTAGGTATGGCACGCCCGATCTACAAACCATGAGAAGAACTCTTCAGGATATGAAGAATGAGCGAGTCTGAGGCGCTTGCTCAGGATTTTGTCTCTGGATTTTGCTTCAGCAATGGCCGTGGAATGTTGGGGAGGTCTCATGGGCCATGGACGAATCTTCCTCTTTGTGGATTTGGCCCGATTCCAATTGTTTTTCGTCAATCTGTGGGATGGAAGGTCTCCTTTCAGGTTTGTTACCTAGGTGTCCCACCAAAAGAGGAATTCCAAAGCAGAGCCCTGGGGAAGAGTGAAGGGACAACCCGAACTATGGTTAAAAATTGGGGCCTAGGGGCATGGCAAGCCCAATATGCTGTCTCTTCATATCGGCCCTGAGAGGCCTTACCTGAGGACTGGGCTCAGGCTGAGGGTCACAATGTGTGTTTGTGACCAATGTGGCCCGCACGCATGGGCTGGGCCTCATGGGCCACGCTTGTTTCAACTACACTGAACGTTGGACAACATGCCAAACACAAGGTTTCTTTCCATGGGGAAAGAGTTCTGATTTCTGCATCACTTTCAACCCTGGGCAGTATTTGGAGATAAGGTCTAGCTTCTGGAGCCTGCAAACCGCAGTTGGGAAGAGATGACGACCTAAGGCCATGGCGGGTCCGATGTGCTCAGTGTGCGGCCAGCTGTCTGGGTGGGACCAGGAGGTCCAGGCTCAGGCTGGGTCAGAAGGGGAAATAGTGCCCAGGTCAGCCTAATGTTTGGGGTACAGCCGAATGGCGTGCAGGTTGATCCTCATTTGGGGTTTCGGGGTAGCCCTGAGGGCAATGTTTTACTTCTGTAGAGCAGGCAGAGTGCGGCAATGTAGTTCTGGATTGCCCAACTGGAGGGCTTGTGAGCCAGTAGTCTGAGGACGGAGTCTGAGAACCCAAGCTAGGCCTAGGTTTCTGGGTGAGGATATGGCAGGCACAATCTACAGACCTCAATAGAGATCTCGTGCATCTGAAGTCAGGGCAAGGATCAGACGATCGCTCAGGTTGGACTTTCTGCCCTGATGGCCCTTTCTTAAAGGGGGTTGGATCACGAGGACATGGGGGTTTTCCCACGATGGGAGGTGTGAGAAGCTCCAAACTGCAAAGATTCTTCTGCAGGAAAATTGAGACCTGTTTGTTGGCTCCAGGCCAACGATTCAGTGCAGGGTTCTAAGGATGGATGGCTGGGTAGCCCACCTCGCATTCCAATTGTCTCCAAGCAACAAGACAGGTTAGATCTGCTGGATGTGGGGGGCAACCGAGGAGGCTGATTTGAAATGGACTCTCCTGTGGATGTGTCCTAATATGTTTTTGTGTCTATGGAGACCTTGGAATGAAGCGGTGGCCCTGGGGCCCTGATGGGTTCTCCTAAACAGAGGCTTTGACACAGCTCCAACGTGCATGTTTCCCATGTGTAGATGATATTTGTTCTGATGGGTGAGTCAAGAAACAGCTATATGCTGGTATTGAAATCCAGGCCTCTGAGGAGAGATGCCTGGAAACCAAAGCAATGGATCCGATTAGTGCCTAGTGTCCTGTTCTTCCTTTTTACCTCTGGGGACATCAGTCTACGGGTCTGAGTGCAGGTAGGTGCTCAGATGGGCTCAGATTGCCCCTGTTTATCCTGGGAAGCCACAACTATTGGGATGGCCTCAGGGACTTTGGAGGTTATCCTACTAGTAGGGTTGTGGCCATTGGAATGGGCACATACAATTCCCTTGGAGAGGGCAAGTATAGTCCTCAGGTTTGGGTCCAAGGCCCTGAGCCTGTAGGGTGTGTAGGCCAGAGCTGTTTGGACAGTTGTCTCAAAACAGAAACTCGGCTTATGTTTTGGGTCATAGGTATGGCAGGACTGATCTACAGACCATGAGGAGAACACTTCGGGATATGAAAAAAGGTCGAGTGTGAGGCTCTTGCTCAAGTTTTTGTCTCTGGATATCGTGTCACTCATGGTCGTGAAATTGCCGGGTGACTTCATGGGAAATGGACGAGTCTTACTCTCTGGGGGTTCGGTCCCGTCCAAAGAGTTTGGGGTCATTCTGGGGATGGAAGAAGTCCGTTTTTTTGTTGTTGTCGATTTGTTTCATTTTGTTTTTCAACCGCAGATGTCCCACCAAATGAGGGATTCCAGAGTAGAGCCCTGGGGTGGGGCGACTGGACAACCAGAAATCTGGTTAAAAATTGGGGACTAGGGACATGTCAAGCCCATTATGACATCTAATGGTCCAGCCACTGAGAGGACTTACTAGAGGACAGGACTCACGCTGAGGTCACAATGCGTGTTTATGCTCTCGTCGCACTCAAGAATGGGTGGGGCCTCAGGGTGAATGCTGGTTTCTCCTACACTGAACGTTGGACAACATGCCAACCACAAGGTTTCTTGCCATGGGTCAGGAAGAGTTCTGATTTCTGCATCACAGTCACCCGTGAGCAGTGATTGGAGATAAGGTCTAGGTTCTGAAGCCTGAAAACTGAGGTAGGGAAGAGATGATGACCTAAGGCCATGGCGGGTCTGATGTGCTCAGCGTGCGGTCAGCTGTCTGGGTGTTGGTCAGCAGGTCCGGGCTCAGGTTGTGTCAGACAGTGCATTAGTTCCCAGGTTAGACTATATAATTTGGGTACATTCGAGTGCCGTGTAGGTTTATTTTCATTTAAGCTGCCTGGGCAGCTCATTAGGCAATATATTTTTTCTAGAGGGCAGGCAGAGTGCCTCATTGTCTGTCCGGAATTGCCAAACTTGAGGGCTTCGGGGCCAGGAGAGTGAGGACGGAAGTCTGAGAACACAAGCTAGACTTCGGATTCAGGGTGAGGGCACGGCAGGTACCCCCTGCAGATCTGAACCAATATCTCATGCATCTGAGTCAGGGCGAGGATCCGACGTTGGCTCAGGTTGGAGTTTCTGTGCATGACGGCCCCTTCATGAAGGGAGCGGAATCTCGAGGCCATGGAGGTTTTCCACGTTCGGAGATGTGGGATGCCCCCTTCAAGGATTCCTTCTGCGGGACAATTGAGACCTGTTGGACAGCTCCAGAACATCCCATATGGAATGACTCCAGAGCACCGTTCGAGGATGGATGCCTGGGAAGTCCGCCTCGCCTTCCAATTGTCCCCTAGCAACAAGACAGTTTAGATCTAATGGATCTGCGGGAGCAACCGGGGTGGCTGAATTGAAATGCACTTTCCAGAGGATGGGTCCTAACGTGTGTTTGTGTCCATGAGGGCCTTGGAATGGGGAGGTGGCACCGGGACCCTGAAGTATTCTCCTAAGCTTTGGTATAGCTCCCATGCACAAGTTTCCTTGTGGAGACGAGATTTGTTCTGATGAGTGCCTCAGGAAATCCACTCTGCTGGTATTGGAATCCAGGCTTTTGAGGAGACATGCCTGTAAACCAAAGCAATGGATCCGATAATGGCCTCGGGTCCTGTCTGGTTCAATCTTCTTGGTATGAGTGGAGGTAGATGAGTGGAGGTAGATGCTCAGCCGGTATCAACCGCCCTTTTTTGTCCCGGGCGACCTACACTATTGGGATGGCCTCAGGGACTTTGGAAGGTTCTCCTAATTTGTACGATTTTTGACAATGGAATGGGCAGAATTCCCATGGATTGGGTGGGGGCAGTCCTAATGTGTGGCTCCAGGGGCCCCAGCCTGGAGGGAGTGTGGCCCAGGACTTTGAGGACAGAAGACTGAAAACACAAACTCAGCTTAAGTTTGGGGAAGTAGGTATGGCACGCCCTATCTACAAACCATGAGAAGAACTCTTCAGGATATGAAGAATGAGCGAGTCTGAGGCGCTTGCTCAGGATTTTGTCTCTGGATTTTGCTTCAGCGATGGCCGTGGAATGTTGGGGAGGTCTCATGGGCCATGGACGAATCTTCCTCTTTGTGGATTAGGCCCGATCCCAATTGTTTTTCGTCAATCTGTGGGATGGGAGGTCTCCTTTCAGGTTTGTTACCTAGGTGTCCCACCAAAAGAGGAATTCCAAAGCAGAGCCCTGGGGAAGAGTGAAGGGACAACCCGAACTATGGTTAAAAATTGGGGCCTAGGGGCATGGCAAGCCCAATATGCTGTCTCTTCATATAGGCCCTGAGAGGCCTTACCTGAGGACTGGGCTCAGGCTGAGGGTCACAATGTGTGTTTGTGACCAATGTGGCCCGCACGCATGGGCTGGGCCTCATGGGCCACGCTTGTTTCAACTACACTGAACGTTGGACAACATGCCAACCACAAGGTTTCTTGCCATGGGGAACGAGTTCTGATGTCTGCATCATTTTCAACCCTGGTCAGTGGTTGGAGATATGTTCTAGCTTCTGGAGCCTGCAAACCGCAGTTGGGAAGAGATGACGACCTAAGGCCATGGCGGGTCCGATGTGCTCAGTGTGCGGCCAGCTGTCTGGGTGGGACCAGGAGGTCCAGGCTCAGGCTGGGTCAGAAGGGGAAATAGTGCCCAGGTCAGCCTATATGTTTGGGGTACAGCCGAATGGCGTGCAGGTTGATCCTCATTTGGGGTTTAGGGGTAGCCCTGAGGGCAATGTTTTACTTCTGTAGTGCAGGCACAGTGCGGCATTGTAGTTCTGGATTGCCCAACTGGAGGGCTTGTGAGCCAGTAGTCTGAGGACGGAGTCTGAGAACCCAAGCTAGGCCTAGGTTTCTGGGTGAGGATATGGCAGGCACAATCTACAGACCTCAATCGAGATCTCGTGCATCTGAAGTCAGGGCAAGGATCAGACGATCGCTCAGGTTGGACTTTCTGCCCTGATGGCCCTTTCTTAAAGGGGGTTGGATCACGAGGACATGGGGGTTTTCCCACGATGGGAGTTGTGAGAAGCTCCAAACTGCAAAGATTCTTCTGCAGGACAATTGAGACCTGTTGGTTGGCTCCAGGCCAACGATTCCGAGCAGGGTTCTAAGGATGGATGGCTGGGTAGCCCACCTCGCATTCCAATGGTCTCCAAGAAACAAGACAGGTTAGATCTGCTGGATGTGGGGGGCAACCGAGGAGGCTGATTTGAAATGGACTCTCCTGTGGATGTGTCCTAATATGTTTTTGTGTCTATGGATACCTTGGAATGAAGCGGTGGCCCTGGGGCCCTGAAGGGTTCTCCTAAACAGAGGCTTTGACACAGCTCCAACGTGCATGTTTCCCATGTGTAGATGAGATTTGTTCTGATGGGTGAGTCAAGAAACAGCCATATGCTGGTATTGACATCCAGGCCTCTGAGGAGAGATGCCTGGAAACCAAAGCAATGGATCCGATTAGTGCCTAGGGGCCTGTTCGTTCCTTTTTACCTCTGGGGACATCAGTCTACGGGTCTGAGTGCAGGTAGGTGCTCAGATGGGCTCAGATTGCCCCTGTTTGTCCTGGGAAGCCACAACTATTGGGATGGCCTCAGGGACTTTGGAGGTTATCCTACTAGTAGGGTTGTGGCCATTGGAATGGGCACATACAATTCCCTTGGAGAGGGCAAGTATAGTCCTCAGGTTTGGCTCCAGGGCCCTGAGCCTGTAGGGTGTGTAGGCCAGAGCTGTTTGGACAGTTGTCTGAAAACACAAACTCGGCTTATGTTTTGGGTCATAGGTATGGCAGGACTGATCTACAGACCATGAGGAGAAGACTTCGGGATATGAAAAAAGGGCGAGTGTGAGGCTCTTGCTCAAGTTTTTGTCTCTGGATATCGTGTCACTCATGGTCGTGAAATTGCCGGGTGACTTCATGGGAAATGGACGAGTCTTACTCTCTGGGGGTTCGGTCCCGTCCAAAGAGTTTGGGGTCATTCTGGGGATGGAAGAAGTCCGTTGTTTTGTTGTTGTCGATTTGTTTCATTTTGTTTTTCAACCTCAGATGTCCCACCAAATGAGGGATTCCAGAGTAGAGCCCTGGGGTGGGGCGACTGGACAACCAGAAATCTGGTTAAAAATTGGGGACTAGGGACATGTCAAGCCCATTATGACATCTAATGGTCCAGCCACTGAGAGGACTTACTAGAGGACAGGACTCACGCTGAGGTCACAATGCGTGTTTATGCTCTCGTCGCACTCAAGAATGGGCGGGGCCTCAGGGTGAATGCTGGTTTCTCCTACACTGAACGTTGGACAACATGCCAACCACAAGGTTTCTTACCATGGGTCAGGAAGAGTTCTGATTTCTGCATCACAGTCACCCGTGGGCAGTGATTGGAGATAAGGTCTAGGTTCTGAAGCCTGAAAACTGAGGTAGGGAAGAGATGATGACCTAAGGCCATGCAGGGTCTGATGTGCTCAGCGTGTGGTCAGCTGTCTGGGTGTTGGTCAGCAGGTCCGGGCTCAGGTTGTGTCAGACAGTGCATTAGTGCCCAGGTTAGACTATATAATTTGGGTACATTCGAGGGCCGTGTAGGTTTATCCTCATTTAAGCTGCCTGAGCTGCTCATTAGGCAATATATTTTTTCTAGAGGGCAGGCAGAGTGCTTCATTGTCGGTCCAGAATTGCCAAACTTGAGGGCTTCGGGGCCAGGAGAGTGAGGACGGAAGTCTGAGAACACAAGCTAGACTTCGGATTCAGGGTGAGGGCACGGCAGGTACCCCCTGCAGATCTGAACCAATATCTCATGCATCTGAAGTCAGGGCGAGGATCCGACGTTGGCTCAGGTTGGAGTTTCTGTGCATGACGGCCCCTTCATGAAGGGAGCGGAATCTCGAGGCCATGGAGGTTTTCCACGTTGGGAGATGTGGGATGCCCCCTTCAAGGATTCCTTCTGCGGGACAATTGAGACCTGTTGGACAGCTCCAGAACATCCCATATGGAATGACTCCAAGCAACGTTCGAGGATGGATGCCTGGGAAGTCCGCCTCGCCTTCCAATTGTCTCCTAGCAACAAGACAGTTTAGATCTAATGGATGTGCAGGAGCAACCGTGGTGGCTGAGTTGAAATGCACTTTCCAGAGGATGGGTCCTAACGTGTGTTTGTGTCCATGAGGGCCTTAAAATGGGGAGGTGGCACCGGGACCCTGAAGTTTTCTCCTAAGCTTTGGCATAGCTCCCATGCACAAGTTTCCTTGTGGAGACGAGATTTGTTCTGATGAGTGCCTCAGGAAATCCCCTCTGCTGGTATTGGAATCCAGGCTTTTGAGGAGACATGCCTGTAAACCAAAGCAATGGATCCGATAATGGCCTCGGGTCCTGTCTGGTTCAATCTTCTTGGTATGAGTGGAGGTAGATGAGTGGAGGTAGATGCTCAGCCGGTATCAACCGCCCTTTTTAGTCCCGGGCGACCTACACTATTGGGATGGCCTCAGGGACTTTGGAAGGTTCTCCTAATTTGTACGATTTTTGACAATGGAATGGGCAGAATTCCCATGGATTGGGTGGGGGCAGTCCTAATGTGTGGCTCCAGGGGCCCCAGCCTGGAGGGAGTGTGGCCCAGGACTTTGAGGACCGAAGACTGAAAACACAAACTCAGCTTAAGTTTGGGGACGTAGGTATGGCACGCCCGATCTACAAACCATGAGAAGAACTCTTCAGGATATGAAGAATGAGCGAGTCTGAGGCGCTTGCTCAGGATTTTGTCTCTGGATTTTGCTTCAGCAATGGCCGTGGAATGTTGGGCAGGTCTCATGGGCCATGGAAGAATCTTCCTCTTTGTGGATTTGGCCCGATCCCAATTGTTTTTCGTCAATCTGTGGGATGGGAGGTCTCCTTTCAGGTTTGTTACCTCAGGTGTCCCACCAAAAGAGGAATTCCATGCAGAGCCCTGGGGAAGAGTGAAGGGACAACCCGAACTATGGTTAAAAATTGGGGCCTAGGGGCATGGCAAGACCAATATGCTGTCTCTTCATATAGGCCCTGAGAGGCCTTACCTGAGGACTGGGCTCAGGCTGAGGGTCACAATGTGTGTTTGTGACCAATGTGGCCCGCAAGCATGGGCTGGGCCTCATGGGCCACGCTTGTTTCAACTACACTGAACGTTGGACAACATGCCAACCACAAGGTTTCTTGCCATGGGGAAAGAGTTCTGATTTCTGCATCATTTTCAACCCTGGGCAGTGGATGGAGATAAGGTCTAGCTTCTGGAGCCTGCAAACCGCAGTTGGGAAGAGATGACGACCTAAGGCCATGGCGGGTCCGATGTGCTCAGTGTGCGGCCAGCTGTCTGGGTGGGACCAGGAGGTCCAGGCTCAGGCTGGGTCAGAAGGGGAAATAGTGCCCAGGTCAGCCTATATGTTTGGGGTACAGCCGAATGGCGTGCAGGTTGATCCTCATTTGGGGTTTAGGGGTAGCCCTGAGGGCAATGTTTTACTTCTGTAGTGCAGGCAGAGTGCGGGATTGTAGTTTTGGATTGCCCAACTGGAGGGCTTGTGGGCCAGTAGTCTGAGGATGGAGTCTGAGAACCCAAACTAGGCCTAGGTTTCTGGGTGAGGATATGGCAGTCACAATCTACAGACCTCAATCGAGATCTCGTGCATCTGAAGTCAGGGCAAGGATCAGACGATTGCTCAGGTTGGACTTTCTGCCCTGATGGCCCTTTCTTAAAGGGGGTTGGATCACGAGGACATAGGGGTTTTCCCACGATGGGAGGTGTGAGAAGCTCCAAACTGCAAAGATTCTTCTGCAGGAAAATTGAGACCTGTTGGTTGGCTCCAGGCCAACGATTCCGAGCAGGGTTCTAAGGATGGATGGCTGGGTAGCCCACCTCGCATTCCAATGGTCTCCAAGCAACAAGACAGGTTAGATCTGCTGGATGTGGGGGGCAACCGAGGAGGCTGAGTTGAAATGGACTCTCCTGCGGATGTGTCCTAATATGTTTTTGTGTCTATGGAGACCTTGGAATGAAGCGGTGGCCCTGGGGCCCTGAAGGGTTCTCCTAAACAGAGGCTTTGACACAGCTCCAACGTGCATGTTTCCCATGTGTAGATGAGATTTGTTCTGATGGGTGAGTCAAGAAACAGCCATATGCTGGTATTGAAATCCAGGCCTCTGAGGAGAGATGCCTGGAAACCAAAGCAATGGATCCAATTAGTGCCTAGGGGCCTGTTCGTTCGTTTTTACCTCTGGGGACATCAGTCTACGGGACTGAGTGCAGGTAGGTGCTCAGATGGGCTCAGATTGGCCCTGTTTGTCCTGGGAAGCCACAAATATTGGGATGGCCTCAGGGACTTTGGAGGTTATCCTATTAGTAGGGTTGTGGCCATTGGAATGGGCACATACAATTCCCTTGGAGAGGGGAAGTACAGTCCTCAGGTTTGGCTCCAGGGCCCTGAGCCTGTAGGGTGTGTAGGCCAGAGCTGTTTGGACAGTTGTCTGAAAACACAAATACGGCTTATGTTTTGGGTCATAGGTATGGCAGGACTGATCTACAGACCATGAGGAGAACACTTCGGGATATGAAAAAAGGGCGAGTGTGAGGCTCTTGCTCAAGTTTTTGTCTCTGGATATCTTGTCACTCATGGTCGTGAAATTGCCGGGTGACTTCATGGGAAATGGACGAGTCTTTCTCTCTGGGGGTTCGGTCCCGTCCAAAGAGTTTGGGGTCATTCTGGGGATGGATGAAGTCCGTTTTTTTGTTGTTGTTGTCGATTTGTTTCATTTTGTTTTTCAACCTCAGATGTCCCACCAAATGAGGGATTCTAGAGTAGATCCCTTGGGTGGGGCGACTGGACAACCAGAAATCTGGTTAAAAATTGGGGACTAGGGACATGTCAAGCCCATTATGACATCTAATGGTCCAGCCACTGAGAGGACTTACTAGAGGACAGGACTCACGCTATGGTCACAATGCGTGTTTATGCTCTCGTCGCACTCAAGAATGGGAGGGGCCTCAGGGTGAATGCTGGTTTCTCTTAACCTGAATGTAGGACAACATGCCAACCACAAGGTTTCTTGCCATGGGTCAGGAAGAGTTCTGATTTCTGCATCACAGTCACCCGTGGGCAGTGATTGGAGATAAGGTCTAGGTTCTGAAGCCTGAAAACTGAGGTAGGGAAGAGATGATGACCTAAGGCCATGGCGGGTCTGATGTGCTCAGGGTGCGGTCAGCTGTCTGTGTGTTGGTCAGCAGGTCCGGGCTCAGGTTGTGTCAGACAGTGCATTAGTGCCCAGGTTAGACTATATAATTTGGGTACATTCGAGGGCCGTGTAAGTTTATCCTCATTTAAGCTGCCTGGGCTGCTCATTAGGCAATATATTTTTTCTAGAGGGCAGGCAGAGTGCTTCATTGTCGGTCCGGAATTGCCAAACGTGAGGGCTTCGGGGCCAGGAGAGTGAGGACGGAAGTCTGAGAACACAAGCTAGACTTCGGATTCAGGGTGAGGGCACGGCAGGTACCCCCTGCAGATCTGAACCAATATCTCATGCATCTGAAGTCAGGGTGAGGATCCGACGTTGGCTCAGGTTGGAGTTTCTGTGCATGACGGCCCCGTCATGAAGGGAGCGGAATCTCGAGGCCATGGAGGTTTTCCACGTTGGGAGATGTGGGATGCCCCCTTCAAGGATTCCTTCTGCGGGACAATTGAGACCTGTTGGACAGCTCCAGGACATCCCATATGGAATGACTCCAGAGCACCGTTCGAGGATGGATGCCTGGGAAGTCCGCCTCACCTTCCAATTCTCTCCTAGCAACAAGACAGTTTAGATCTAATGGATCTGCGGGAGCAACCGGGGTGGCTGAGTTGAAATGCACTTTCCAGAGGATGGGTCCTAACGTGTGTTTGTGTCCATGAGGGCCTTGGAATGGGGAGGTGGCACCAGGACCCTGAAGTACTCTCCTAAGCTTTGGCTTAGCTCCCATGCACAAGTTTCCTTGTGGAGACGAGATTTGTTCTGATGGGTGCCTCAGGAAATCCACTCTGATGGTATTGGAATCCAGGCTTTTAAGGAGACATGCCTGTAAACCAAAGCAATGGATCCGATAATGGCCTCCGGTCCTGTCTGGTTCAATCTTCTTGGTATGGGTGGAGGTAGATGTGTGGAGGTAGATGCTCAGCCGGTATCAACCGCCGTTTTTTGTCCCGGGCGACCTACACTATTGGGATGGCCTCAGGGACTTTGGAGGGTTCTCCTAATTTGTACGATTTTTGACAATGGAATGGGCAGAATTCCCATGGATTGGGTGGGGGCAGTCCTAATGTGTGGCTCCAGGGGCCCCAGCCTGGAGCGAGTGTGGCCCAGGACTTTGAGGACAGAAGACTGAAAACACAAACTCAGCGTAAGTTTGGGGAAGTAGGTATGGCACGCCCGATCTATAAACCATGAGAAGAACTCTTCAGGATATGAAGAATGAGCGAGTCTGAGGCGCTTGCTCAGGCTTTTGTCTCTGGATTTTGTAGCAGCGATGGCCGTGGAATGTTGGGGAGGTCTCATGGGCCATGGACGAATTTCCTCTCTGTGGATTTGGCCCGATCCCAATTGTTTTTCGTCAATCTGTGGGATGGGAGGACTCCTTTCAGGTTTGTTACCTCAGGTGTCCCACCAAAAGAGGAATTCCAAAGCAGAGCCCTGGGGAAGAATGAAGGGACAACCCGAACTATGGTTAAAAATTGGGGCCTAGGGGCATGGCAAGCCCAATATGCTGTCTCTTCATATAGGCCCTGAGAGGCCTTACCTGAGGACTGGGCTCAGGCTGAGGGTCACAATGTGTGTTTGTGACCAATGTGGCCCGCAAGCATGGGCTGGGCCCAATGGGCCACGCTTGTTTCAACTACACTGAACGTTGGACAACATGCCAACCACAAGGTTTCTTGCCATGGGGAAAGAGTTCTGATTTCTGCATCATTTTCAACACTGGGCAGTGGTTGGAGATATGGTCTAGCTTCTGGAGCCTGAAAACCGCAGTTGGGAAGAGATGATGACCTAAGGCCATGGCGGGTCCGATGTGCTCAGTGTGCGGCCAGCTGTCTGGGTGGGACCAGGAGGTCCAGGCTCAGGCTGGGTCAGAAGGGGAAATAGTGCCCAGGTCAGCCTATATGTTTGGGGTTCAGCCGAATGGCGTGCAGGTTGATCCTCATTTGCGGTTTCGGGGTAGCCCTTAGGGCAATGTTTTACTTCTGTAGGGCAGGCAGAGTGCGGCTTTGTAGTTCTGGATTGCCAACTGGAGGGCTTGTGGGCCAGTAGTCTGAGGACGGAGTCTGAGAACCCAAGATAGACCTAGGTTTCAGGGGGAGGATATGGCAGGCACAATCTACAGACCTCAATAGAGATCTCGTGCATCTGAAGTCAGGGCAAGGATCAGACGACCACTCAGGTTGGACTTTCTGCCCTGATGGCCCTTTCTTGAAGGGGGTTGGATCACGAGGACATGGGGGTTTTCGCACGATGGGAGTTGTGAGAAGCTCCAAACTGCAAAGATTCTTCTGCAGGACAATTGAGACCTGTTGGTTGGGTCCAGGCCAACGATTCCGAGCAGGGTTCTAAGGATGGATGGCTGGGTAGCCCACCTCGCATTCCAATTGTCTCCAAGCAACAAGACAGGTGAGATGTGCTGGATGTGGGGGGCAACCGAGGAGGCTGAGTTGAAATGGACTCTCCTGTGGATGTGTCCTAATATGTTTTTGTGTCTATGGAGACCTTGGAATGAAGCGTTGGCCCTGGGGCCCTGAAGGGTTCTCCTAAACAGAGGCTTTGACACAGCTCCAACGTGCATGTTTCCCATGTGTAGATGAGATTTGTTCTGATGGGTGAGTCAAGAAACAGCCATATGCTGGTATTGAAATCCAGGCCTCTGAGGAGAGATGCCTGGAAACCAAAGCAATGGATCCGATTAGTGCCTAGGGGCCTGTTCGTTCCTTTTTACCTCTGGGGACATCAGTCTACGGGTCTGAGTGCAGGTAGGTGCTCAGAAGGCCTCAGATTGCCCCTGTTTGTCCTGGGAAGCCACAACTTTTAGGATGGCCTCAGGGACTTTGGAGGTTATCCTACTAGTAGGCTTGTGGCCATTGGAATGGGCACATACAATTCCCTTGGAGAGGGCAAGTACAGTCCTCAGGTTTGGCTCCAGGGACTGAGCCTGTAGGGTGTGTAGGCCAGAGCTGTTTGGACAGTTGTTGAAAACACAAACTCGGCTTATGTTTTGGGTCATAGGTATGGCAGGACTGATCTACAGACCATGAGGAGAACACTTCGGGATATGAAAAAAGGGCGAGTGTGAGGCTCTTGCTCAATTTTTGTCTCTGGATATCGTGTCACTCATGGTCGTGAAATTGCCGGGTGACTTCATGGGAAATGGACGAGTCTTACTCTCTGGGGATTCGGTCCCGTCCAAAGAGTTTGGGGTCATTCTGGGGATGGAAGAAATCCGTTTTTTTGTTGTTGTTGTCGATTTGTTTCATTTTGTTTTTCAACTTCAGATGTCCCACCAAATGAGGGAATCCAGAGTAGAGACCTGGGGTGGGGCGACTGGACAACCAGAAATCTGGTTAAAAATTGGGGACTAGGGACATGTCAAGCCCATTATGACATCTAATGGTCCAGCCACTGAGAGGACTTACTAGAGGAAAGGACTCACGCTGAGGTCACAATGCGTGTTTATGCTCTAGTCGCACTCAAGAATGGGCGGGGCCTCAGGGTGAATGCTGGTTTCTTCTACACTGAAAGTTGGACAACATGCCAACCATAAAGTTTCTTGCCATGGTTCAGGAAGAGTTCTGATTTCGGCATCACAGTCACCCGTGGGCAGTGATTGGAGATAAGGTCTAGGTTCTGAAGCCTGAAAACTGAGGTAGGGAAGAGATGATGACCTAAGGCCATGGCGGGTCTGATGTGCTCAGGGTGCGGTCAGCTGTCTGTGTGTTGGTCAGCAGGTCCGGGCTCAGGTTGTGTCAGACAGTGCATTAGTGCCCAGGTTAGACTATATAATTTGGGTACATTCGAGTGCCGTGTAGGTTTATCTTCATTTAAGCTGCCTGGGCAGGTCATTAGGCAATATATTTTTTCTAGAGGGCAGGCAGAGTCTTCATTGTCGGTCCGGAATTGCCAAACTTGAGGGCTTCGGGGCCAGGAGAGTGAGGACGGAAGTCTGAGAACACAAGCTAGACTTCGGATTCAGGGTGAGGGCACGGCAGGTACCCCCTGCAGATCTGAACCAATATCTCATGCATCTGAAGTCAAAGCGAGGATCCGACGTTGGCTCAGGTTGGAGTTTCTGTGCATGACGGCCCCTTCATGAAGGGAGCGGAATCTCGAGGCCATGGAGGTTTTCCACGTTGGGAGATGTGGGATGCCCCCTTCAAGGATTCCTTCTGCGGGACAATTGAGACCTGTTGGACAGCTCCAGGACATCCCATATGGAATGACTCCAGAGCACCATTCGAGGATGGATGCCTGGGAAGTCCGCCTCGCCTTCCAATTGTCTCCTAGCAACAAGACAGTTTAGATCTAATGGATCTGCGGGAGCAACCGGGGTGGCTGAGTTGAAATGCACTTTCCAGAGGATGGGTCCTAACCTGTGTTTGTGTCCATGAGGGCCTAGAAATGGGGAGGTGGCACCGGGACCCTGAAGTATTCTCCTAAGCTTTGGCATAGCTCCCATGCACAAGTTTCCTTGTGGAGACGAGATTTGTTCTGATGGGTCCCTCAGGAAATCCCCTCTGCTGGTATTGGAATCCAGGATTTTGAGGAGACATGCCTGTAAACCAAAGCAATGGATCCGATAATGGCCTCGGGTTCTGTCTGGTTCAATCTTCTTGGTATGAATGGAGGTAGATGAGTGGAGGTAGATGCTCAGCCGGTATCAACCGCCCTTTTTTGTCCCGGGCGACCTACACTATTGGGATGGCCTCAGGGACTTTGGAGGGTTCTCCTAATTTGTACGATTTTTGACAATGGAATGGGCAGAATTCCCATGGATTGGGTGGGGGCAGTCCTAATGTGTGGCTCCAGGGGCCCCATCCTGGAGGGAGTGTGGCCCAGGACTTTGAGGACAGAAGACTGAAAACACAAACTCAGCTTAAGTTTGGGGACGTAGGTATGGCACGCCCGATCTACAAACCATGAGAAGAACTCTTTAGGATATGAAGAATGAGCGAGTCTGAGGCGCTTGCTCAGGCTTTTATCTCTGGATTTTGTTTCAGCGATGGCCTTGGAATGTTGGGGAGGTCTCATGGGCCATGGACGAATTTTTCTCTCTGAGGATTTGGCCCGATCCCAATTGTTTTTCGTCAATCTGTGGGATGGGAGGACTCCTTTCAGGTTTGTTACCTCAGGTGTCCCACCAAAAGAGGAATTCCAAAGCAGAGCCCTGGGGAAGAGTGAAGGGACAACCCGAACTTTGGTTAAAAATTGGGGCCTAGGGGCATGGCAAGCCCAATATGCTGTCTCTTCATATAGGACCTGAGAGGCCTTACCTGAGGACTGGGCTCAGGATGAGGGTCACAATGTGTGTTTGTGACCAATGTGGCCCACAAGCATGAGCTGGGCCTCATGGGCCACGCTTGTTTCAACTACACTGAACGTTGGACAACATGCCAAGCACAAGGTTTCTTGCCATGGGGAAAGAGTTCTGATTTCTGCATCATTTTCAACCCTGGGCAGTGGTTGGAGATAAGGTCTAGGTTCTGGAGCCTGAAAACCGCAGTTGGGAAAAGATGACGACCTAAGGCCGTGGCGGGTCCGATGTGCTCAGTGTGCGGCCAGCTGTCTGGGTGGACCAGGAGGTCCAGGCTCAGGCTGGGTCAGAAGGGGAAATAGTGCCCAGGTCAGCCTATATGTTTGG
Source organism: Mustela nivalis (assembly GCF_964662115.1). Classification (NCBI taxonomy): domain Eukaryota; kingdom Metazoa; phylum Chordata; class Mammalia; order Carnivora; family Mustelidae; genus Mustela; species Mustela nivalis. The sequence goes on along the minus strand of NW_028136510.1, from coordinate 1,965,596 downwards.
GGTACAGCCGAATGGCGTGCAGGTTGATCCTCATTTGGGGTTTCGGGGTAGCCCTGAGGGCAATGATTTACTTCTGTAGGGCAGGCAGAGTGCGGCATTGTAGTTCTGGATTGCCAATCTGGAGGGCTTGTGGGCCAGTAGTCTGAGGACGGAGTCTGAGAACCCAAGCTATGCCTAGGTTTCTGGGTGAGGATATGGCAGGCACAATCTACAGACCTCAATAGAGATCTCGTGCATCTGAAGTCAGGGCAAGGATCACACGATCGCTCAGGTTGGACTTTCTGCCCTGATGGCCCTTTCTTGAAGGGGGTTGGATCACGAAAACATGGGTGTTTTCCCACGATGGGAGTTGTGAGAAGCTCCAAACTGCAAAGATTCTTCTGCAGGACAATTGAGACCTGTTGGTTGGCTCTAGGCCAACGATTCCGAGCAGGGTTCTAAGGATGGATGGCTGGGTAGCCCACCTCGCATTCCAATTGTCTCCAAGCAACAAGACAGGTTAGATCTGCTGGATGTGGGGGGCAACCGAGGAGGCTGAGTTGAAATGGACTCTCCTGCGGATGTGTCCTAATATGTTTTTGTGTCTATGGTGACCTTGGAATGAAGCGGTGGCCCTGGGGCCCTGACGGGTTCCCCTAAACAGAGGCATTGACACAGCTCCAACGTGCATGTTTCCCATGTGTAGATGAGATTTGTTCTGATGGGTGAGTCAAGAAACTGCCATATGCTGGTATTGAAATCCAGGCCTCTGAGGAGAGATGCCTGGAAACCAAAGCAATGGATCCGATTAGTGCCTAGGGGCCTGTTCGTTCCTTTTTACCTCTGGGGACGTCAGTCTAAGGGTCTGAGTGCAGGTAGGTGCTCAGATGGGCTCAGATTGCCCCTGTTTGTCCTGGGAAGCCACAACTATTGGGATGGCCTCAGGGACTTTGGAGGTTATCCTATTAGTAGGGTTGTGGCCATTGGAATGGGCACATACAATTCCCTTGGAGAGGGCAAGTACAGTCCTCAGGTTTGGCTCCAGGGCCCTGAGCCTGTAGGGTGTGTAGGCCAGAGCTTTTTGGACAGTTGTCTGAAAACACAAACTCGGGTTATGTTTTGGGTCATAGGTATGGCAGGACTGATCTACAGACCATGAGGAGAACACTTCGGGATATGAAAAAAGGGCGAGTGTGAGGCTCTTGCTCAAGTTTTTGTCTCTGGATATCGTGTCACTCATGGTCGTGAAATTGCCGGGTGACTTCATGGGAAATGGACGAGTCTTACTCTCTGGGGGTTCGGTCCCGTCCAAAGAGTTTGGGGTCATTCTGGGGATGGAAGAAGTCCGTTTTTTTGTTGTTGTTGTCGATTTGTTTCATTTTGTTTTTCAACCTCAGATGTCCCACCAAATGAGGGATTCCAGAGTAGAGCCCTGGGGTGGGGCGACTGGACAACCAGAAATCTTGTTAAAAATTGGGGACTAGGGACATGTCAAGCCCATTATGACATCTAATGGTCCAGCCACTGAGAGGACTTACTAGAAGACAGGACTCACGCTGAGGTCACAATGCGTGTTTATGCTCTCGTCGCACTCAAGAATGGGCGGGGACTCTGGGTGAATCCTGGTTTCTCCTACACTGAACGTGGACAACAGGCCAACCACAAGGTTTCTTGCCATGGGTCAGGAAGAGTTCTGATTTCTGCATCACAGTCACCCGTGGGCAGTGATTGGAGATAAGGTCTGGATTCTGAAGCCTGAAAACTGAGGTAGGGAAGAGATGATGACCTAAGGCCATGGCGGGTCTGATGTGCTCAGCGTGCAGTCAGCTGTCTGGGTGTTGGTCAGCAGGTCCGGGCTCAGGTTGTGTCAGACAGTGCATTAGTGCCCAGGTTAGACTATATAATTTGGGTACATTCGAGGGCCGTGTAGGTTTATCCTCATTTAAGCTGCCTGGGCTGCGCATTAGGCAATATATTTTTTCTAGAGGGCAGGCAGAGTGCTTCATTGTCGTTCCGGAATTGCCAAACTTGTGGGCTTCGGGGCCAGGAGAGTGAGGACGGAAGTCTGAGAACACAAGCTAGACTTCGGATTCAGGGTGAGGGCACGGCAGGTACCCCCTGCAGATCTGAACCAATATCTCATGCATCTGAAGTCAGGGCGAGGATCCGACGTTGGCTCAGGTTGGAGTTTCTGAGCATGACGGCCCCTTCATGAAGGGAGCGGAATCTCGAGGCCATGGAGGTTTTCCACGTTCGGAGATGTGGGATGCCCCCGTCAAGGATTCCTTCTGCGGGACAATTGAGACCTGTTGGACAGCTCCAGGACATCCCATATGGAATGACTCCAGAGCACCGTTCGAGGATGGATGCCTGGGAAGTCCGCCTCACCTTCCAATTGTCTCCTAGCAACAAGACAGTTTAGATCTAATGGATCTGCGGGAGCAACCGGTGTGGCTGAGTTGAAATGCACTTTCCAGAAGATGGGTCCTAACGTGTGTTTGTGTCCATGAGGGCCTTGGAATGGGGAGGTGGCACCGGGACCCTGAAATATTCTCCTAAGCTTTGGCATAGCTCCCATGCACAAGTTTCCTTGTGGAGACGAGATTTGTTCTGATGGGTGCCTCAGGAAATCCCCTCTGCTGGTATTGGAATCCAGGCTTTTGAGGAGACATGCCTGTAAACCAAAGCAATGGATCCGATAATGGCCTTGGGTCCTGTCTAGTTCAATCTTCTTGGTATGAGTGGAGGTAGATGAGTGGAGGTAGATGCTCAGCTGGTATCACCCGCCCTTTTTTTTCCCGGTCGACCTACACTATTGGGATGGCCTCAGGGACTTTGGAGGGTTCTCCTAATTTGTACGATTTTTGACAATGGAATGGGCAGAATTCCCATGGATTGGGTGGGGGCAGTCCTAATGTGTGGCTCCAGGGGCCCCAGCCTGGAGGGAGTGTGGCCCAGGACTTTGAGGACAGAAAACTGAAAACACAAACTCAGCGTAAGTTTGGGGACGTAGGTATGGCACGCCCGATCTACAAACCATGAGAAGAAATCTTCAGGATATGAAGAATGAGCGAGTCTGAGGCGCTTGCTCAGGCTTTTATCTCTGGATTTTGTTTCAGCGATGGCCGTGGAATGTTGGGGAGGTCTCATGGGCCATGGACGAATCTTCCTCTCTGTGGATTTGGCCCGATCCCAATTGTTTTTCGTCAATCTGGGGATGGGAGGACTCCTTTCAGGTTTGTTACCTCAGCTGTCCCACCATAAGAGGAATTCCAAAGCAGAGCCCTGGGGAAGAGTGAAGGGACAACCCGAACTATGGTTAAAAATTGGGGCCTAGGGGCATGGCAAGCCCAATATGCTGTCTCTTCATATAGGCCCTGAGAGGCCTTACCTGAGGACTGGGCTCAGGCTGAGGGTCACAATGTGTGTTTGTGACCAATGTGGCCCGCAAGCATGTGCTGGGCCTCATGGGCCACGCTTGTTTCAACTACACTGAACGTTGGACAACATGCCAACGACAAGGTTTCTTGCCATGGGGAAAGAGTTCTGATTTCTGCATCATTTTCAACCTTGTGCAGTGGTTGGAGATAAGTTCTAGGTTCTGGAGCCTGAAAACCGCAGTTGGGAAGAGATGACGACCTAAAGCCATGGCGGGACCGATGTGCTCAGTGTGCGGCCAGCTGTCTGGGTGGGACCAGGAGGTCCAGGCTCAGGCTGGGTCAGTAGAGGAAATAGTGCCCATGTCAGCCTATATGTTTGGGGTACAGCCGAATGGCGTGCAGGTTGATCCTCATTTGGGGTTTCGGGGTAGCCCTGAGGGCAATGATTTACTTCTGTAGGGCAGGCAGAGTGCGGCATTGTAGTTCTGGATTGCCAATCTGGAGGGCTTGTGGGCCAGTAGTCTGAGGACGGAGTCTGAGAACCCAAGCTATGCCTAGGTTTCTGGGTGAGGATATGGCAGGCACAATCTACAGACCTCAATAGAGATCTCGTGCATCTGAAGTCAGGGCAAGGATCAGACGATCGCTCAGGTTGGACTTTCTGCCCTGATGGCCCTTTCTTGAAGGGGGTTGGATCACGAAAACATGGGTGTTTTCCCACGATGGGAGTTGTGAGAAGCTCCAAACTGCAAAGATTCTTCTGCAGGACAATTGAGACCTGTTGGTTGGCTCTAGGCCAACGATTCCGAGCAGGGTTCTAAGGATGGATGGCTGGGTAGCCCACCTCGCATTCCAATTGTCTCCAAGCAACAAGACAGGTTAGATCTGCTGGATGTGGGGGGCAACCGAGGAGGCTGAGTTGAAATGGACTCTCCTGCGGATGTGTCCTAATATGTTTTTGTGTCTATGGTGACCTTGGAATGAAGCGGTGGCCCTGGGGCCCTGACGGGTTCCCCTAAACAGAGGCATTGACACAGCTCCAACGTGCATGTTTCCCATGTGTAGATGAGATTTGTTCTGATGGGTGAGTCAAGAAACTGCCATATGCTGGTATTGAAATCCAGGCCTCTGAGGAGAGATGCCTGGAAACCAAAGCAATGGATCCGATTAGTGCCTAGGGGCCTGTTCGTTCCTTTTTACCTCTGGGGACGTCAGTCTAAGGGTCTGAGTGCAGGTAGGTGCTCAGATGGGCTCAGATTGCCCCTGTTTGTCCTGGGAAGCCACAACTATTGGGATGGCCTCAGGGACTTTGGAGGTTATCCTATTAGTAGGGTTGTGGCCATTGGAATGGGCACATACAATTCCCTTGGAGAGGGCAAGTACAGTCCTCAGGTTTGGCTCCAGGGCCCTGAGCCTGTAGGGTGTGTAGGCCAGAGCTTTTTGGACAGTTGTCTGAAAACACAAACTCGGGTTATGTTTTGGGTCATAGGTATGGCAGGACTGATCTACAGACCATGAGGAGAACACTTCGGGATATGAAAAAAGGGCGAGTGTGAGGCTCTTGCTCAAGTTTTTGTCTCTGGATATCGTGTCACTCATGGTCGTGAAATTGCCGGGTGACTTCATGGGAAATGGACGAGTCTTACTCTCTGGGGGTTCGGTCCCGTCCAAAGAGTTTGGGGTCATTCTGGGGATGGAAGAAGTCCGTTTTTTTGTTGTTGTTGTCGATTTGTTTCATTTTGTTTTTCAACCTCAGATGTCCCACCAAATGAGGGATTCCAGAGTAGAGCCCTGGGGTGGGGCGACTGGACAACCAGAAATCTTGTTAAAAATTGGGGACTAGGGACATGTCAAGCCCATTATGACATCTAATGGTCCAGCCACTGAGAGGACTTACTAGAAGACAGGACTCACGCTGAGGTCACAATGCGTGTTTATGCTCTCGTCGCACTCAAGAATGGGCGGGGCCTCAGGGTGAATCCTGGTTTCTCCTACACTGAACGTGGACAACAGGCCAACCACAAGGTTTCTTGCCATGGGTCAGGAAGAGTTCTGATTTCTGCATCACAGTCACCCGTGGGCAGTGATTGGAGATAAGGTCTGGATTCTGAAGCCTGAAAACTGAGGTAGGGAAGAGATGATGACCTAAGGCCATGGCGGGTCTGATGTGCTCAGCGTGCGGTCAGCTGTCTGGGTGTTGGTCAGCAGGTCCGGGCTCAGGTTGTGTCAGACAGTGCATTAGTGCCCAGGTTAGACTATATAATTTGGGTACATTCGAGGGCCGTGTAGGTTTATCCTCATTTAAGCTGCCTGGGCTGCGCATTAGGCAATATATTTTTTCTAGAGGGCAGGCAGAGTGCTTCATTGTCGTTCCGGAATTGCCAAACTTGTGGGCTTCGGGGCCAGGAGAGTGAGGACGGAAGTCTGAGAACACAAGCTAGACTTCGGATTCAGGGTGAGGGCACGGCAGGTACCCCCTGCAGATCTGAACCAATATCTCATGCATCTGAAGTCAGGGCGAGGATCCGACGTTGGCTCAGGTTGGAGTTTCTGAGCATGACGGCCCCTTCATGAAGGGAGCGGAATCTCGATGCCATGGAGGTTTTCCACGTTCGGAGATGTGGGATGCCCCCGTCAAGGATTCCTTCTGCGGGACAATTGAGACCTGTTGGACAGCTCCAGGACATCCCATATGGAATGACTCCAGAGCACCGTTCGAGGATGGATGCCTGGGAAGTCCGCCTCGCCTTCCAATTGTCTCCTAGCAACAAGACAGTTTAGATCTAATGGATCTGCGGGAGCAACCGGTGTGGCTGAGTTGAAATGCACTTTCCAGAAGATGGGTCCTAACGTGTGTTTGTGTCCATGAGGGCCTTGGAATGGGGAGGTGGCACCGGGACCCTGAAATATTCTCCTAAGCTTTGGCATAGCTCCCATGCACAAGTTTCCTTGTGGAGACGAGATTTGTTCTGATGGGTGCCTCAGGAAATCCCCTCTGCTGGTATTGGAATCCAGGCTTTTGAGGAGACATGCCTGTAAACCAAAGCAATGGATCCGATAATGGCCTTGGGTCCTGTCTAGTTCAATCTTCTTGGTATGAGTGGAGGTAGATGAGTGGAGGTAGATGCTCAGCTGGTATCACCCGCCCTTTTTTTTCCCGGTCGACCTACACTATTGGGATGGCCTCAGGGACTTTGGAGGGTTCTCCTAATTTGTACGATTTTTGACAATGGAATGGGCAGAATTCCCATGGATTGGGTGGGGGCAGTCCTAATGTGTGGCTCCAGGGGCCCCAGCCTGGAGGGAGTGTGGCCCAGGACTTTGAGGACAGAAAACTGAAAACACAAACTCAGCGTAAGTTTGGGGACGTAGGTATGGCACGCCCGATCTACAAACCATGAGAAGAAATCTTCAGGATATGAAGAATGAGCGAGTCTGAGGCGCTTGCTCAGGCTTTTATCTCTGGATTTTGTTTCAGCGATGGCCGTGGAATGTTGGGGAGGTCTCATGGGCCATGGACGAATCTTCCTCTCTGTGGATTTGGCCCGATCCCAATTGTTTTTCGTCAATCTGGGGATGGGAGGACTCCTTTCAGGTTTGTTACCTCAGCTGTCCCACCATAAGAGGAATTCCAAAGCAGAGCCCTGGGGAAGAGTGAAGGGACAACCCGAACTATGGTTAAAAATTGGGGCCTAGGGGCATGGCAAGCCCAATATGCTGTCTCTTCATATAGGCCCTGAGAGGCCTTACCTGAGGACTGGGCTCAGGCTGAGGGTCACAATGTGTGTTTGTGACCAATGTGGCCCGCAAGCATGTGCTGGGCCTCATGGGCCACGCTTGTTTCAACTACACTGAACGTTGGACAACATGCCAACGACAAGGTTTCTTGCCATGGGGAAAGAGTTCTGATTTCTGCATCATTTTCAACCTTGTGCAGTGGTTGGAGATAAGTTCTAGGTTCTGGAGCCTGAAAACCGCAGTTGGGAAGAGATGACGACCTAAAGCCATGGCGGGACCGATGTGCTCAGTGTGCGGCCAGCTGTCTGGGTGGGACCAGGAGGTCCAGGCTCAGGCTGGGTCAGTAGAGGAAATAGTGCCCATGTCAGCCTATATGTTTGGGGTACAGCCGAATGGCGTGCAGGTTGATCCTCATTTGGGGTTTCGGGGTAGCCCTGAGGGCAATGATTTACTTCTGTAGGGCAGGCAGAGTGCGGCATTGTAGTTCTGGATTGCCAATCTGGAGGGCTTGTGGGCCAGTAGTCTGAGGACGGAGTCTGAGAACCCAAGCTATGCCTAGGTTTCTGGGTGAGGATATGGCAGGCACAATCTACAGACCTCAATAGAGATCTCGTGCATCTGAAGTCAGGGCAAGGATCAGACGATCGCTCAGGTTGGACTTTCTGCCCTGATGGCCCTTTCTTGAAGGGGGTTGGATCACGAAAACATGGGTGTTTTCCCACGATGGGAGTTGTGAGAAGCTCCAAACTGCAAAGATTCTTCTGCAGGACAATTGAGACCTGTTGGTTGGCTCTAGGCCAACGATTCCGAGCAGGGTTCTAAGGATGGATGGCTGGGTAGCCCACCTCGCATTCCAATTGTCTCCAAGCAACAAGACAGGTTAGATCTGCTGGATGTGGGGGGCAACCGAGGAGGCTGAGTTGAAATGGACTCTCCTGCGGATGTGTCCTAATATGTTTTTGTGTCTATGGTGACCTTGGAATGAAGCGGTGGCCCTGGGGCCCTGACGGGTTCCCCTAAACAGAGGCATTGACACAGCTCCAACGTGCATGTTTCCCATGTGTAGATGAGATTTGTTCTGATGGGTGAGTCAAGAAACTGCCATATGCTGGTATTGAAATCCAGGCCTCTGAGGAGAGATGCCTGGAAACCAAAGCAATGGATCCGATTAGTGCCTAGGGGCCTGTTCGTTCCTTTTTACCTCTGGGGACGTCAGTCTAAGGGTCTGAGTGCAGGTAGGTGCTCAGATGGGCTCAGATTGCCCCTGTTTGTCCTGGGAAGCCACAACTATTGGGATGGCCTCAGGGACTTTGGAGGTTATCCTATTAGTAGGGTTGTGGCCATTGGAATGGGCACATACAATTCCCTTGGAGAGGGCAAGTACAGTCCTCAGGTTTGGCTCCAGGGCCCTGAGCCTGTAGGGTGTGTAGGCCAGAGCTTTTTGGACAGTTGTCTGAAAACACAAACTCGGGTTATGTTTTGGGTCATAGGTATGGCAGGACTGATCTACAGACCATGAGGAGAACACTTCGGGATATGAAAAAAGGGCGAGTGTGAGGCTCTTGCTCAAGTTTTTGTCTCTGGATATCGTGTCACTCATGGTCGTGAAATTGCCGGGTGACTTCATGGGAAATGGACGAGTCTTACTCTCTGGGGGTTCGGTCCCGTCCAAAGAGTTTGGGGTCATTCTGGGGATGGAAGAAGTCCGTTTTTTTGTTGTTGTTGTCGATTTGTTTCATTTTGTTTTTCAACCTCAGATGTCCCACCAAATGAGGGATTCCAGAGTAGAGCCCTGGGGTGGGGCGACTGGACAACCAGAAATCTGGTTAAAAATTGGGGACTAGGGACATGTCAAGCCCATTATGACATCTAATGGTCCAGCCACTGAGAGGACTTACTAGAAGACAGGACTCACGCTGAGGTCACAATGCGTGTTTATGCTCTCGTCGCACTCAAGAATGGGCGGGGCCTCAGGGTGAATCCTGGTTTCTCCTACACTGAACGTGGACAACAGGCCAACCACAAGGTTTCTTGCCATGGGTCAGGAAGAGTTCTGATTTCTGCATCACAGTCACCCGTGGGCAGTGATTGGAGATAAGGTCTGGATTCTGAAGCCTGAAAACTGAGGTAGGGAAGAGATGATGACCTAAGGCCATGGCGGGTCTGATGTGCTCAGCGTGCGGTCAGCTGTCTGGGTGTTGGTCAGCAGGTCCGGGCTCAGGTTGTGTCAGACAGTGCATTAGTGCCCAGGTTAGACTATATAATTTGGGTACATTCGAGGGCCGTGTAGGTTTATCCTCATTTAAGCTGCCTGGGCTGCGCATTAGGCAATATATTTTTTCTAGAGGGCAGGCAGAGTGCTTCATTGTCGTTCCGGAATTGCCAAACTTGTGGGCTTCGGGGCCAGGAGAGTGAGGACGGAAGTCTGAGAACACAAGCTAGACTTCGGATTCAGGGTGAGGGCACGGCAGGTACCCCCTGCAGATCTGAACCAATATCTCATGCATCTGAAGTCAGGGCGAGGATCCGACGTTGGCTCAGGTTGGAGTTTCTGAGCATGACGGCCCCTTCATGAAGGGAGCGGAATCTCGATGCCATGGAGGTTTTCCACGTTCGGAGATGTGGGATGCCCCCGTCAAGGATTCCTTCTGCGGGACAATTGAGACCTGTTGGACAGCTCCAGGACATCCCATATGGAATGACTCCAGAGCACCGTTCGAGGATGGATGCCTGGGAAGTCCGCCTCGCCTTCCAATTGTCTCCTAGCAACAAGACAGTTTAGATCTAATGGATCTGCGGGAGCAACCGGTGTGGCTGAGTTGAAATGCACTTTCCAGAAGATGGGTCCTAACGTGTGTTTGTGTCCATGAGGGCCTTGGAATGGGGAGGTGGCACCGGGACCCTGAAATATTCTCCTAAGCTTTGGCATAGCTCCCATGCACAAGTTTCCTTGTGGAGACGAGATTTGTTCTGATGGGTGCCTCAGGAAATCCCCTCTGCTGGTATTGGAATCCAGGCTTTTGAGGAGACATGCCTGTAAACCAAAGCAATGGATCCGATAATGGCCTTGGGTCCTGTCTAGTTCAATCTTCTTGGTATGAGTGGAGGTAGATGAGTGGAGGTAGATGCTCAGCTGGTATCACCCGCCCTTTTTTTTCCCGGTCGACCTACACTATTGGGATGGCCTCAGGGACTTTGGAGGGTTCTCCTAATTTGTACGATTTTTGACAATGGAATGGGCAGAATTCCCATGGATTGGGTGGGGGCAGTCCTAATGTGTGGCTCCAGGGGCCCCAGCCTGGAGGGAGTGTGGCCCAGGACTTTGAGGACAGAAAACTGAAAACACAAACTCAGCGTAAGTTTGGGGACGTAGGTATGGCACGCCCGATCTACAAACCATGAGAAGAAATCTTCAGGATATGAAGAATGAGCGAGTCTGAGGCGCTTGCTCAGGCTTTTATCTCTGGATTTTGTTTCAGCGATGGCCGTGGAATGTTGGGGAGGTCTCATGGGCCATGGACGAATCTTCCTCTCTGTGGATTTGGCCCGATCCCAATTGTTTTTCGTCAATCTGGGGATGGGAGGACTCCTTTCAGGTTTGTTACCTCAGCTGTCCCACCATAAGAGGAATTCCAAAGCAGAGCCCTGGGGAAGAGTGAAGGGACAACCCGAACTATGGTTAAAAATTGGGGCCTAGGGGCATGGCAAGCCCAATATGCTGTCTCTTCATATAGGCCCTGAGAGGCCTTACCTGAGGACTGGGCTCAGGCTGAGGGTCACAATGTGTGTTTGTGACCAATGTGGCCCGCAAGCATGTGCTGGGCCTCATGGGCCACGCTTGTTTCAACTACACTGAACGTTGGACAACATGCCAACGACAAGGTTTCTTGCCATGGGGAAAGAGTTCTGATTTCTGCATCATTTTCAACCTTGTGCAGTGGTTGGAGATAAGTTCTAGGTTCTGGAGCCTGAAAACCGCAGTTGGGAAGAGATGACGACCTAAAGCCATGGCGGGACCGATGTGCTCAGTGTGCGGCCAGCTGTCTGGGTGGGACCAGGAGGTCCAGGCTCAGGCTGGGTCAGTAGAGGAAATAGTGCCCATGTCAGCCTATATGTTTGGGGTACAGCCGAATGGCGTGCAGGTTGATCCTCATTTGGGGTTTCGGGGTAGCCCTGAGGGCAATGATTTACTTCTGTAGGGCAGGCAGAGTGCGGCATTGTAGTTCTGGATTGCCAATCTGGAGGGCTTGTGGGCCAGTAGTCTGAGGACGGAGTCTGAGAACCCAAGCTATGCCTAGGTTTCTGGGTGAGGATATGGCAGGCACAATCTACAGACCTCAATAGAGATCTCGTGCATCTGAAGTCAGGGCAAGGATCAGACGATCGCTCAGGTTGGACTTTCTGCCCTGATGGCCCTTTCTTGAAGGGGGTTGGATCACGAAAACATGGGTGTTTTCCCACGATGGGAGTTGTGAGAAGCTCCAAACTGCAAAGATTCTTCTGCAGGACAATTGAGACCTGTTGGTTGGCTCTAGGCCAACGATTCCGAGCAGGGTTCTAAGGATGGATGGCTGGGTAGCCCACCTCGCATTCCAATTGTCTCCAAGCAACAAGACAGGTTAGATCTGCTGGATGTGGGGGGCAACCGAGGAGGCTGAGTTGAAATGGACTCTCCTGCGGATGTGTCCTAATATGTTTTTGTGTCTATGGTGACCTTGGAATGAAGCGGTGGCCCTGGGGCCCTGACGGGTTCCCCTAAACAGAGGCATTGACACAGCTCCAACGTGCATGTTTCCCATGTGTAGATGAGATTTGTTCTGATGGGTGAGTCAAGAAACTGCCATATGCTGGTATTGAAATCCAGGCCTCTGAGGAGAGATGCCTGGAAACCAAAGCAATGGATCCGATTAGTGCCTAGGGGCCTGTTCGTTCCTTTTTACCTCTGGGGACGTCAGTCTAAGGGTCTGAGTGCAGGTAGGTGCTCAGATGGGCTCAGATTGCCCCTGTTTGTCCTGGGAAGCCACAACTATTGGGATGGCCTCAGGGACTTTGGAGGTTATCCTATTAGTAGGGTTGTGGCCATTGGAATGGGCACATACAATTCCCTTGGAGAGGGCAAGTACAGTCCTCAGGTTTGGCTCCAGGGCCCTGAGCCTGTAGGGTGTGTAGGCCAGAGCTTTTTGGACAGTTGTCTGAAAACACAAACTCGGGTTATGTTTTGGGTCATAGGTATGGCAGGACTGATCTACAGACCATGAGGAGAACACTTCGGGATATGAAAAAAGGGCGAGTGTGAGGCTCTTGCTCAAGTTTTTGTCTCTGGATATCGTGTCACTCATGGTCGTGAAATTGCCGGGTGACTTCATGGGAAATGGACGAGTCTTACTCTCTGGGGGTTCGGTCCCGTCCAAAGAGTTTGGGGTCATTCTGGGGATGGAAGAAGTCCGTTTTTTTGTTGTTGTTGTCGATTTGTTTCATTTTGTTTTTCAACCTCAGATGTCCCACCAAATGAGGGATTCCAGAGTAGAGCCCTGGGGTGGGGCGACTGGACAACCAGAAATCTGGTTAAAAATTGGGGACTAGGGACATGTCAAGCCCATTATGACATCTAATGGTCCAGCCACTGAGAGGACTTACTAGAAGACAGGACTCACGCTGAGGTCACAATGCGTGTTTATGCTCTCGTCGCACTCAAGAATGGGCGGGGCCTCAGGGTGAATCCTGGTTTCTCCTACACTGAACGTGGACAACAGGCCAACCACAAGGTTTCTTGCCATGGGTCAGGAAGAGTTCTGATTTCTGCATCACAGTCACCCGTGGGCAGTGATTGGAGATAAGGTCTGGATTCTGAAGCCTGAAAACTGAGGTAGGGAAGAGATGATGACCTAAGGCCATGGCGGGTCTGATGTGCTCAGCGTGCGGTCAGCTGTCTGGGTGTTGGTCAGCAGGTCCGGGCTCAGGTTGTGTCAGACAGTGCATTAGTGCCCAGGTTAGACTATATAATTTGGGTACATTCGAGGGCCGTGTAGGTTTATCCTCATTTAAGCTGCCTGGGCTGCGCATTAGGCAATATATTTTTTCTAGAGGGCAGGCAGAGTGCTTCATTGTCGTTCCGGAATTGCCAAACTTGTGGGCTTCGGGGCCAGGAGAGTGAGGACGGAAGTCTGAGAACACAAGCTAGACTTCGGATTCAGGGTGAGGGCACGGCAGGTACCCCCTGCAGATCTGAACCAATATCTCATGCATCTGAAGTCAGGGCGAGGATCCGACGTTGGCTCAGGTTGGAGTTTCTGAGCATGACGGCCCCTTCATGAAGGGAGCGGAATCTCGAGGCCATGGAGGTTTTCCACGTTCGGAGATGTGGGATGCCCCCGTCAAGGATTCCTTCTGCGGGACAATTGAGACCTGTTGGACAGCTCCAGGACATCCCATATGGAATGAATCCAGAGCACCGTTAGAGGATGGATGCCTGGGAAGTCCGCCTCGCCTTCCAATTGTCTCCTAGCAACAAGACAGTTTAGATCTAATGGATCTGCGGGAGCAACCGGTGTGGCTGAGTTGAAATGCACTTTCCAGAAGATGGGTCCTAACGTGTGTTTGTGTCCATGAGGGCCTTGGAATGGGGAGGTGGCACCGGGACCCTGAAATATTCTCCTAAGCTTTGGCATAGCTCCCATGCACAAGTTTCCTTGTGGAGACGAGATTTGTTCTGATGGGTGCCTCAGGAAATCCCCTCTGCTGGTATTGGAATCCAGGCTTTTGAGGAGACATGCCTGTAAACCAAAGCAATGGATCCGATAATGGCCTTGGGTCCTGTCTGGTTCAATCTTCTTGGTATGAGTGGAGGTAGATGAGTGGAGGTAGATGCTCAGCTGGTATCACCAGCCCTTTTTTTTCCCGGTCGACCTACACTATTGGGATGGCCTCAGGGACTTTGGAGGGTTCTCCTAATTTGTACGATTTTTGACAATGGAATGGGCAGAATTCCCATGGATTGGGTGGGGGCAGTCCTAATGTGTGGCTCCAGGGGCCCCAGCCTGGAGGGAGTGTGGCCCAGGACTTTGAGGACAGAAAACTGAAAACACAAACTCAGCGTAAGTTTGGGGACGTAGGTATGGCACGCCCGATCTACAAACCATGAGAAGAACTCTTCAGGATATGAAGAATGAGCGAGTCTGAGGCGCTTGCTCAGGCTTTTATCTCTGGATTTTGTTTCAGCGATGGCCGTGGAATGTTGGGGAGGTCTCATGGGCCATGGACGAATCTTCCTCTCTGTGGATTTGGCCCGATCCCAATTGTTTTTCGTCAATCTGGGGATGGGAGGACTCCTTTCAGGTTTGTTACCTCAGCTGTCCCACCATAAGAGGAATTCCAAAGCAGAGCCCTGGGGAAGAGTGAAGGGACAACCCGAACTATGGTTAAAAATTGGGGCCTAGGGGCATGGCAAGCCCAATATGCTGTCTCTTCATATAGGCCCTGAGAGGCCTTACCTGAGGACTGGGCTCAGGCTGAGGGTCACAATGTGTGTTTGTGACCAATGTGGCCCGCAAGCATGGGCTGGGCCTCATGGGCCACGCTTGTTTCAACTACACTGAACGTTGGACAACATGCCAACGACAAGGTTTCTTGCCATGGGGAAAGAGTTCTGATTTCTGCATCATTTTCAACCTTGTGCAGTGGTTGGAGATAAGTTCTAGGTTCTGGAGCCTGAAAACCGCAGTTGGGAAGAGATGACGACCTAAAGCCATGGCGGGACCGATGTGCTCAGTGTGCGGCCAGCTGTCTGGGTGGGACCAGGAGGTCCAGGCTCAGGCTGGGTCAGTAGAGGAAATAGTGCCCATGTCAGCCTATATGTTTGGGGTACAGCCGAATGGCGTGCAGGTTGATCCTCATTTGGGGTTTCGGGGTAGCCCTTAGGGCAATGATTTACTTCTGTAGGGCAGGCAGAGTGCGGCATTGTAGTTCTGGATTGCCCAACTGGAGGGCTTGCGGGCCAGTAGTCTGAGGACGGAGTCTGAGAACCCAAGCTAGGCCTAGGTTTCTGGGTGAGGATATGGCAGGCACAATCTACAGACCTCAATAGAGATCTCGTGCATCTGAAGTCAGGGCAAGGATCAGACGATCGCTCAGGTTGGACTTTCTGCCCTGATGGCCCTTTCTTGAAGGGGGTTGGATCACGAGGACATGGGGGTTTTCCCACGATGGGAGTTGTGAGAAGCTCCAAACTGCAAAGATTCTTCTGCAGGAAAATTGAGACCTGTTGGTTGGCTCTAGGCCAACGATTCTGAGCAGGGTTCTAAGGATGGATGGCTGGGTAGCCCACCTCGCATTCCAATTGTCTCCAAGCAACAAGACAGGTTAGATCTGCTGGATGTGGGGGGCAACCGAGGAGGCTGAGTTGAAATGGACTCTCCTGTGGATGTGTCCTAATATGTTTTTGTGTCTATGGAGACCTTGGAATGAAGCGGTGGCCCTGGGGCCCTGAAGGGTTCTCCTAAACAGAGGCTTTGACACAGCTCCAACGTGCATGTTTCCCATGTGTAGATGAGATTTGTTCTGATGGGTGAGTCAAGAAACAGCCATATGCTGGTATTGAAATCCAGGCCTCTGAGGAGAGATGCCTGGAAACCAAAGCAAGGATCCGATTAGTGCCTAGTGTCCTGTCCTTCCTTTTTACCTCTGGGGACAACTGTCTACGGGTCAAGTGCAGGTAGGTGCTCAGATGGGCTCAGATTGCCCCTGTTTGTCCTGGGAAGCCACAACTATTGGGATGGCCTCAGGGACTTTGGAGGTTATCCTATTAGTAGGGTTGTGGCCATTGGAATGGGCACATACAATTCCCTTGGAGAGGGGAAGTACAGTCCTCAGGTTTGGCTCCAGGGCCCTGAGCCTGTAGGGTGTGTAGGCCAGAGCTGTTTGGACAGTTGTCTGAAAACACAAACTCGGCTTATGTTTTGGGTCATAGGTATGGCAGGACTGATCTACAGACCATGAGGAGAACACTTCGGGATATGAAAAAAGGGCGAGTGTGAGGCTCTTGCTCAAGTTTTTGTCTCTGAACATCGTGTCACTCATGGTCGTGAAATTGCCGGGTGACTTCATGGGAAATGGACGAGTCTTACTCTCTGGGGGTTCGGTCCCGTCCAAAGAGTTTGGGGTCATTCTGGGGATGGAAGAAGTCCGTTGTTTTGTTGTTGTCGATTTGTTTCATTTTGTTTTTCAACCTCAGTTGTCCCACCAAATGAGGGATTCCAGAGTAGAGCCCTGGGGTGGGGCGACTGGACAACCAGAAATCTGGTTAAAAATTGGGGACTAGGGACATGTCAAGCCCATTATGACATCTAATGGTCCAGCCACTGAGAGGATTTACTAGAGGACAGGACTCACTATGAGGTCACAATGCGTGTTTATGCTCTCGTCGCACTCAAGAATGGGCGGGGCCTCAGGGTGAATGCTGGTTTCTCCTACACTGAACGTGGACAACATGCCAACCACAAGGTTTCTTGCCATGGGTCAGGAAGAGTTCTGATTTCTGCATCACAGTCACCCGTGGGCAGTGATTGGAGATAAGGTCTAGATTCTGAAGCCTGAAAACTGAGGTAGGAAAGAGATGATGACCTAAGGCCATGGCGGGTCTGATGTGCTCAGCGTGCGGTCAGCTGTCTGGGTGTTGGTCAGCAGGTCCGGGCTCAGGTTGTGTCAGACAGTGCATTAGTGCCCAGGTTAGAGTATATAATTTGGGTACATTTGAGTACCGTGTAGGTTTACCCTCATTTAAGCTGCCTGGGCTGCTCATTAGGCAATATATTTTTTCTAGAGGGCAGGCAGAGTGCTTCATTGTCGGTCCGGAATTGCCAAACTTGAGGGCTTCGGGGCCAGGAGAGTGAGGACGGAAGTCTGAGAACACAAGCTAGTCTTCGGATTCAGGGTGAGGGCACGGCAGTTACCCCCTGCAGATCTGAACCAATATCTCATGCATCTGAATTCAGGGCGAGGATCCCACGTTGGCTCAGGTTGGAGTTTCTGTGCATGACGGCCCCTTCATGAAGGGAGCGGAATCTCGAGGCCATGGAGGTTTTCCACGTTGGGAGATGTGGGATGCCCCCTTCAAGGATTCCTTCTGCGGGACAATTGAGACCTGTTGGACAGCTCCAGGACATCCCATATGGAATGACTCCAGAGCACCGTTCGAGGATGGATGCCTGGGAAGTCCGCCTCGCCTTCCAATTGTCTCCTAGCAACAAGACAGTTTAGATCTAATGGATCTGCGGGAGCAACCGGGGTGGCTGAGTTGAAATGCACTTTCCAGAGGATGGGTCCTAACGTGTGTTTGTGTCCATGAGGGCCTTGGAATGGGGAGGTGGCACCAGGACCCTGATGTATTCTCCTTAGCTTTGGCTTAGCTCCCATGCACAAGTTTCCTTGTGGAGACGAGATTTGTTCTGATGAGTGCCTCAGGAAATCCCCTCTGCTGGTATTGGAATCCAGGCTTTTGAGGAGACATGCCTGTAAACCAAAGCAATGGATCCGATAATGGCCTCGGGTCCTGTCTGGTTCAATCTTCTTGGTATGAGTGGAGGTAGATGAGTGGGGGTAGATGCTCAGCCGGTATCAACCGCCTATTTTTGTCCCGGGCTACCTACACTATTGGGATGGCCTCAGGGTTTGGAGGGTTCTCCTAATTTGTAGGATTTTTGACAATGGAATGGGCAGAATTCCCATGGATTGTGTGGGGGCAGTCCTAATGTGTGGCTCCAGGGGCCCCAGCCTGGAGGGAGTGTGGCCCAGGACTTTGAGGACAGAAGACTGAAAACACAAACTCAGCTTAAGTATGGGGACGTAGGTATGGCACGCCCGATCTACAATCCATGAGAAGAACTCTTCAGGATATGAAGAATGAGCGAGTCTGAGGCGCTTGCTCAGGCTTTTGTCTCTGGATTTTATTTCAGCTTTGGCCGTGGAATGTTGGGGAGGTCTCATGGGCCATGGATGAATCTTCCTCTCTGTGGATTTGGCCCGATCCCAATTGTTTTTCGTCAATCTGTGGGATGGGAGGACTCCTTTTAGGTTTGTTACCTCAGGTGTCCCACCAAAAGAGGAATTCCAAAGCAGAGCCCTGGGGAAGAGTGAAGGGACAACCCGAACTATGTTTAAAAATTGGGGCCTAGGGGCATGGCAAGCCCAATATGCTGTCTCTTCATATAGGCCCTGAGAGGCCTTACCTGAGGACTGGGCTCAGGGTGAGGGTCACAATGTGTGTTTGTGACCAATGTGGCCCGCAAGCATGGGCTGGGCCTCATGGGCCACGCTTGTTTCAACTACACTGAACGTTGGACAACATGCCAAGCACAAGGTTTCTTGCCATGGGGAAAGAGTTCTGATTTCTGCATCATTTTCAACCCTGGACAGTGGTTGGAGATAAGGTCTAGGTTCTGGAGCCTAAAAAACCGCAGTTGGGAAGAGATGACGATCTAAGGCCATGGCGGGTCCGATGTGCTCAGTGTGCGGCCAGCTGTCTGGGTGGGACCAGGAGGTCCAGGCTCAGGCTGGGTCAGAAGGGGAAATAGTGCCCAGGTCAGCCTATATGTTTGGGGTACAGCCGAATGGCGTGCAGGTTGATCCTCATTTGGGGTTTCGGGGTAGCCCTGAGGGCAATGTTTTACTTCTGTAGGTCAGGCAGAGAGCGGCATTGTAGTTCTGGATTGCCCAACTGGAGGGCTTGTGGGCCAGTAGTCTGAGGACGGAGTCTGAGAACCCAAGCTAGGCCTAGGTTTCTGGGTGAGGATATGGCAGGCACAATCTACAGACCTCAATAGAGATCTCGTGCATCTGAAGTCAGGGAAAGGATCAGACGATCGCTCAGGTTGGACTTTCTGCCCTGATGGCCCTTTCTTGAAGGGGGTTGGATCACGAGGACATGGGGGTTTTCCCACGATGGGAGTTGTGAGAAGCTCCAAACTGCAAAGATTCTTCTGCAGGACAATTGAAACCTGTTGGTTGGCTCCAGGCCAACGGTTCCGAGCAGGGTTCTAAGTATGGATGGCTGGGTAGCCCACCTCGCATTCCAATGGTCTCCAAGCAACAAGACAGGTTAGATCTGCTGGAATGTGGGGGGCAACCGAGGAGGCTGAGTTGAAATGGACTCTCCTGTGGATGTGTCCTAATATGTTTTTGTGTCTATGGAGACCTTGGAATGAAGCGGTGGCTCTGGGGCCCTGAAGGGTTCTCCTAAACAGAGGCTTTGACACAGCTCCAACGTGCATGTTTCCAATGTGTAGATGAGATTTGTTCCGATGGGTGAGTCAAGAAACAGCCATAGGCTGGTATTGAAATCCAGGCCTCTGAGGAGAGATGCCTGGAAACCAAAGCAATGGATCCGATTAGTGCCTAGGGGCCTGTTCGTTCCTTTTTACCTCTGGGGACATCAGTCTACGGGTCTGAGTGCAGGTAGGTGCTCAGATGGGCTCAGATTGCCCCTGTTTGTCCTGGGAAGCCACAACTATTGGGATGGCCTCAGGGACTTTGGAGGTTATCCTACTATTAGGGTTTTGGCCATTGGAATGGGCACATACAATTCCCTTGGAGAGGGCAAGTACTGTCCTCAGGTTTGGCTCCAGGGCTCTGAGCCTGTAGGGTGTGTAGGCCAGAGCTGTTTGGACAGTTGTCCGAAAACACAAACTCGGATTATGTTTTGGGTCATAGGTATGGCACGACTGATCTACAGACCATGAGGAGAACACTTCGGGATATGAAAAAAGGGCAAGTGTGAGGCTCTTGCTCAAGTTTTTGTCTCTGGATATCGTGTCACTCATGGTCGTGAAACTGCCGGGTGACTTCATGGGAAATGGACCAGTCTTATTCTCTGGGGGTTCGGTCCCGTCCAAAGAGTTTGGGGTCATTCTGGGGATCGAAGAAGTCCGTTTTTTTGTTGTTGTTGTCGATTTGTTTCATTTTGTTTTTCAAGCTCAGATCTCCCACCAAATGAGGGATTCCAGAGTAGAGCCCTTGGGTGGGGCGTCTGGACAACCAGAAATCTGGTTAAAAATTGGGGACTAGGGACATGTCAAGCCCATTATGACATCTAATGGTCCAGCCACTGAGAGGACTTACTAGAGGACAGGACTCACGCTGAGGTCACAATGCATGTTTATGCTCTCGTCGCACTCAAGAATGGGCGGGGCCTCAGGGTGAATGCTGGTTTCTTCTACACTGAACGTTGGACAACATGCCAACCATAAGGTTTCTTGCCATGGGTCAGGAAGAGTTCTGATTTCGGCATCACAGTCACCCGTGGGCAGTGATTGGAGATAAGGTCTAGGTTCTGAAGCCTGAAAACTGAGGTAGGGAAGAGATGATGACCTAAGGTCATGGCGGGTCTGATGTGCTCAGGGTGCGGTCAGCTGTCTGTGTGTTGGTCAGCAGGTCCGGGCTCAGATTGTGTCAGACAGTGCATTAGTGCCCAGGTTAGAATATATAATTTGGGTACATTCGAGTGCCGTGTAGGTTTATCTTCATTTAAGCTGCCTGGGCAGGTCATTAGGCAATATATTTTTTCTAGAGGGCAGGCAGAGTGCTTCATTGTCGGTCCGGAATTGCCAAACTTGAGGGCTTCGGGGCCAGGAGAGTGAGGACGGAAGTCTGAGAACACAAGCTAGACTTCGGATTCAGGGTGAGGGCACGGCAGGTACCCCCTGCAGATCTGAACCAATATCTCATGCATCTGAAGTCAAAGCGAGGATCCGACGTTGGCTCAGGTTGGAGTTTCTGTGCATGACGGCCCCTTCATGAAGGGAGCGGAATCTCGAGGCCATGGAGGTTTTCCACGTTGGGAGATGTGGGATGCCCCCTTCAAGGATTCCTTCTGCGGGACAATTGAGACCTGTTGGACAGCTCCAGGACATCCCATATGGAATGACTCCAGAGCACCGTTCGAGGATGGATGCCTGGGAAGTCCGCCTCGCCTTCCAATGTCTGCTAGCAACAAGACAGTTTAGATCTAATGGATCTGCGGGAGCAACCGGTGTGGCTGAGTTGAAATGCACTTTCCAGAGGATGGGTCCTAACCTGTGTTTGTGTCCATGAGGCCTTGGAATGGGGAGGTGGCACCGGGACCCTGAGTATTCTCCTAAGCTTTGGCATAGCTCCCATGCACAAGTTTTCTTGTGGAAACAAGATTTGTTCTGATGGGTGCCTCAGGAAATCCCCTCTGCTGGTATTGGAATCCAGGATTTTGAGGAGACATGCCTATAAACCAAAGCAATGGATCCGATAATGGCCTCGGGTTCTGTCTGGTTCAATCTTCTTGGTATGAGTGGAGGTAGATGAGTGGAGGTAGATGCTCAGCCAGTATCAACCGCCCTTTTTTGTCCCGGGCGACCTACACTATTGGGATGGCCTCAGGGACTTTGGAGGGTTCTCCTAATTTGTACGATTTTTGACAATGGAATGGGCAGAATTCCCATGGATTGGGTGGGGGCAGTCCTAATGTGTGGCTCCAGGGGCCCCAGCCTGGAGGGAGTGTGGCCCAGGACTTTGAGGACAGAAGACTGAAAACACAAACTCAGCTTAAGTTTGGGGACGTAGGTATGGCACGCCCGATCTACAAACCATGAGAAGAAATCTTCAGGATATGAAGAATGATTGAGTCTGAGGCGCTTGCTCAGGCTTTTATCTCTGGATTTTGTTTCAGCTTTGGCCGTGGAATGTTGGGGAGGTCTCATGGGCCATGGACGAATCTTTCTCTCTGAGGATTTGGCCCGATCCCAATTGTTTTTCCTCAATCTGTGGGATGGGAGGACTCCTTTCAGGTTTGTTACCTCAGGTGTCCCACCAAAAGAGGAATTCCAAAGCAGAGCCCTGGGGAAGAGTGAAGGGACAACCCGAACTTTGGTTAAAAATTGGGGCCTAGGGGCATGGCAAGCCCAATATGCTGTCTCTTCATATAGGCCCTGAGAGGCCTTACCTGAGGACTGGGCTCAGGCTGAGGGTCACAATGTGTGTTTGTGACCAATGTGGCCCGCAAGCATGGGCTGGGCCTCATGGGCCACGCTTGTTTCAACTACACTGAACGTTGGACAACATGCCAAGCACAAGGTTTCTTGCCATGGGGAAAGAGTTCTGATTTCTGCATCATTTTCAACCCTGGGCAGTGGTTGGAGATAAGGTCTAGGTTCTGGAGCCTGAAAACCGCAGTTGGGAAGAGATGACGACCTACGGCCGTGGCGGGTCCGATGTGCTCAGTGTGCGGCCAGCTGTCTGGGTGGGACCAGGAGGTCCAGGCTCAGGCTGGGTCAGTAGAGGAAATAGTGCCCATGTCAGCCTACATGTTTGGGGTACAGCCGAATGGCGTGCAGGTTGATCCTCATTTGGGGTTTCGGGGTAGCCCTTAGGGCAATGATTTACTTCTGTAGGGCAGGCAGAGTGCGGCATTGTAGTTCTGGATTGCCAACTGGAGGGCTTGTGGGCCAGTAGTCTGAGGACGGAGTCTGAGAACCCAAGCTAGGCCTAGGTTTCTGGGTGAGGATATGGCAGGCACAATCTACAGACCTCAATAGAGATCTCGTGCATCTGAAGTCAGGGCAAGGATCAGACGATCGCTCAGGTTGGACTTTCTGCCCTGATGGCCCTTTCTTGAAGGGGGTTGGATCACGAGGACATGGGGGTTTTCCCACGATGGGAGTTGTGAGAAGCTCCAAACTGCAAAGATTCTTCTGCAGGAAAATTGAGACCTGTTGGTTGGCTCTAGGCCAACGATTCTGAGCAGGGTTCTAAGGATGGATGGCTGGGTAGCCCACCTCGCATTCCAACTGTCTCCAAGCAACAAGACAGGTTAGATCTGCTGGATGTGGGGGGCAACCGAGGAGGCTGAGTTGAAATGGACTCTCCTGTGGATGTGTCCTAATATGTTTTTGTGTCTATGGAGACCTTGGAATGAAGCGGTGGCCCTGGGGCCCTGAAGGGTTCTCCTAAACAGAGGCTTTGACACAGCTCCAACGTGCATGTTTCCCATGTGTAGATGAGATTTGTTCTGATGGGTGAGTCAAGAAACAGCCATATGCTGGTATTGAAATCCAGGCCTCTGAGGAGAGATGCCTGGAAACCAAAGCAAGGATCCGATTAGTGCCTAGTGTCCTGTCCTTCCTTTTTACCTCTGGGGACAACTGTCTACGGGTCTGAGTGCAGGTAGGTGCTCAGATGGGCTCAGATTGCCCCTGTTTGTCCTGGGAAGCCACAACTATTGGGATGGCCTCAGGGACTTTGGAGGTTATCCTATTAGTAGGGTTGTGGCCATTGGAATGGGCACATACAATTCCCTTGGAGAGGGCAAGTACAGTCCTCAGGTTTGGCTCCAGGGCCCTGAGCCTGTAGGGTGTGTAGGCCAGAGCTGTTTGGACAGTTGTCTGAAAACACAAACTCGGCTTATGTTTTGGGTCATAGGTATGGCAGGACTGATCTACAGACCATGAGGAGAACACTTCGGGATATGAAAAAAGGGCGAGTGTGAGGCTCTTGCTCAAGTTTTTGTCTCTGAACATCGTGTCACTCATGGTCGTGAAATTGCCGGGTGACTTCATGGGAAATGGACGAGTCTTACTCTCTGGGGGTTCGGTCCCGTCCAAAGAGTTTGGGGTCATTCTGGGGATGGAAGAAGTCCGTTGTTTTGTTGTTGTCGATTTGTTTCATTTTGTTTTTCAACCTCAGTTGTCCCACCAAATGAGGGATTCCAGAGTAGAGCCCTGGGGTGGGGCGACTGGACAACCAGAAATCTGGTTAAAAATTGGGGACTAGGGACATGTCAAGCCCATTATGACATCTAATGGTCCAGCCACTGAGAGGACTTACTAGAGGACAGGACTTACGCTGAGGTAACAATGCGTGTTTATGCTCTCATCGCACTCAAGAATGGGCGGGGCCTCAGGGTGAATGCTGGTTTCTCCTACACTGAACGTGGACAACATGCCAACCACAAGGTTTATTGCCATGGGTCAGGAAGAGTTCTGATTTCTGCATCACAGTCACCCGTGGGCAGTGATTGGAGATAAGGTCTAGATTCTGAAGCCTGAAAACTGAGGTAGGGAAGAGATGATGACCTAAGGCCATGGCGGGTCTGATGTGCTCAGCGTGCGGTCAGCTGTCTGGGTGTTGGTCAGCAGGTCCGGGCTCAGGTTGTGTCAGACAGTGCATTAGTGCCCAGGTTAGAGTATATAATTTGGGTACATTTGAGTACCGTGTAGGTTTACCCTCATTTAAGCTGCCTGGGCTGCTCATTAGGCAATATATTTTTTCTAGAGGGCAGGCAGAGTGCTTCATTGTCGGTCCGGAATTGCCAAACTTGAGGGCTTCGGGGCCAGGAGAGTGAGGACGGAAGTCTGAGAACACAAGCTAGTCTTCGGATTCAGGGTGAGGGCACGGCAGTTACCCCCTGCAGATCTGAACCAATATCTCATGCATCTGAATTCAGGGCGAGGATCCCACGTTGGCTCAGGTTGGAGTTTCTGTGCATGACGGCCCCTTCATGAAGGGAGCGGAATCTCGAGGCCATGGAGGTTTTCCACGTTGGGAGATGTGGGATGCCCCCTTCAAGGATTCCTTCTGCGGGACAATTGAGACCTGTTGGACAGCTCCAGGACATCCCATATGGAATGACTCCAGAGCACCGTTCGAGGATGGATGCCTGGGAAGTCCGCCTCGCCTTCCAATTGTCTCCTAGCAACAAGACAGTTTAGATCTAATGGATCTGCGGGAGCAACCGGGGTGGCTGAGTTGAAATGCACTTTCCAGAGGATGGGTCCTAACGTGTGTTTGTGTCCATGAGGGCCTTGGAATGGGGAGGTGGCACCAGGACCCTGATGTATTCTCCTTAGCTTTGGCTTAGCTCCCATGCACAAGTTTCCTTGTGGAGACGAGATTTGTTCTGATGGGTGCCTCAGGAAATCCCCTCTGCTGGTATTGGAATCCAGGCTTTTGAGGAGACATGCCTGTAAACCAAAGCAATGGATCCGATAATGGCCTCGGGTCCTGTCTGGTTCAATCTTCTTGGTATGAGTGGAGGTAGATGAGTGGGGGTAGATGATCAGCCGGTATCAACCGCCCATTTTTGTCCCGGGCTACCTACACTATTGGGATGGCCTCAGGGTTTGGAGGGTTCTCCTAATTTGTAGGATTTTTGACAATGGAATGGGCAGAATTCCCATGGATTGTGTGGGGGCAGTCCTAATGTGTGGCTCCAGGGGCCCCAGCCTGGAGGGAGTGTGGCCCAGGACTTTGAGGACAGAAGACTGAAAACACAAACTCAGCTTAAGTATGGGGACGTAGGTATGGCACGCCCGATCTACAATCCATGAGAAGAACTCTTCAGGATATGAAGAATGAGCGAGTCTGAGGCGCTTGCTCAGGCTTTTGTCTCTGGATTTTGTTTCAGCTTTGGCCGTGGAATGTTGGGGAGGTCTCATGGGCCATGGATGAATCTTCCTCTCTGTGGATTTGGCCCGATCCCAATTGTTTTTCGTCAATCTGTGGGATGGGAGGACTCCTTTTAGGTTTGTTACCTCAGGTGTCCCACCAAAAGAGGAATTCCAAAGCAGAGCCCTGGGGAAGAGTGAAGGGACAACCCGAACTATGTTTAAAAATTGGGGCCTAGGGGCATGGCAAGCCCAATATGCTGTCTCTTCATATAGGCCCTGAGAGGCCTTACCTGAGGACTGGGCTCAGGGTGAGGGTCACAATGTGTGTTTGTGACCAATGTGGCCCGCAAGCATGGGCTGGGCCTCATGGGCCACGCTTGTTTCAACTACACTGAACGTTGGACAACATGCCAAGCACAAGGTTTCTTGCCATGGGGAAAGAGTTCTGATTTCTGCATCATTTTCAACCCTGGGCAGTGGTTGGAGATAAGGTCTAGGTTCTGGAGCCTAAAAAACCGCAGTTGGGAAGAGATGACTATCTAAGGCCATGGCGGGTCCGATGTGCTCAGTGTGCGGCCAGCTGTCTGGGTGGGACCAGGAGGTCCAGGCTCAGGCTGGGTCAGAAGGGGAAATAGTGCCCAGGTCAGCCTATATGTTTGGGGTACAGCCGAATGGCGTGCAGGTTGATCCTCATTTGGGGTTTCGGGGTAGCCCTGAGGGCAATGTTTTACTTCTGTAGGTCAGGCAGAGAGCGGCATTGTAGTTCTGGATTGCCCAACTGGAGGGCTTGTGGGCCAGTAGTCTGAGGACGGAGTCTGAGAACCCAAGCTAGGCCTAGGTTTCTGGGTGAGGATATGGCAGGCACAATCTACAGACCTCAATAGAGGTCTCGTGCATCTGAAGTCAGGGAAAGGATCAGACGATCGCTCAGGTTGGACTTTCTGCCCTGATGGCCCTTTCTTGAAGGGGGTTGGATCACGAGGACATGGGGGTTTTCCCACGATGGGAGTTGTGAGAAGCTCCAAACGGCAAAGATTCTTCTGCAGGACAATTGAAACCTGTTGGTTGGCTCCAGGCCAACGGTTCCGAGCAGGGTTCTAAGTATGGATGGCTGGGTAGCCCACCTCGCATTTTAATGGTCTCCAAGCAACAAGACAGGTTAGATCTGCTGGAATGTGGGGGGCAACCGAGGAGGCTGAGTTGAAATGGACTCTCCTGTGGATGTGTCCTAATATGTTTTTGTGTCTATGGAGACCTTGGAATGAAGCGGTGGCCCTGGGGCCCTGAAGGGTTCTCCTAAACAGAGGCTTTGACACAGCTCCAACGTGCATGTTTCCAATGTGTAGATGAGATTTGTTCCGATGGGTGAGTCAAGAAACAGCCATATGCTGGTATTGAAATCCAGGCCTCTGAGGAGAGATGCCTGGAAACCAAAGCAATGGATCCGATTAGTGCCTAGGGGCCTGTTCGTTCCTTTTTACCTCTGGGGACATCAGTCTACGGGTCTGAGTGCAGGTAGGTGCTCAGATGGGCTCAGATTGCCCCTGTTTGTCCTGGGAAGCCACAACTATTGGGATGGCCTCAGGGACTTTGGAGGTTATCCTACTATTAGGGTTTTGGCCATTGGAATGGGCACATAAAATTCCCTTGGAGAGGGCAAGTACAGTCCTCAGGTTTAGCTCCAGGGCTCTGAGCCTGTAGGGTGTGTAGGCCAGAGCTGTTTGGACAGTTGTCCGAAATCACAAACTCGGATTATGTTTTGGGTCATAGGTATGGCAGGACTGATCTACAGACCATGAGGAGAACACTTCGGGATATGAAAAAAGGGCGAGTGTGAGGCTCTTGCTCAAGTTTTTGTCTCTGGATATCGTGTCACTCATGGTCGTGAAACTGCCGGGTGACTTCATGGGAAATGGACGAGTCTTACTCTCTGGGGGTTCGGTCCCGTCCAAAGAGTTTGGGGTCATTCTGGGGATCGAAGAAGTCCGTTTTTTTGTTGTTGTTGTCGATTTGTTTCATTTTGTTTTTCAAGCTCAGATCTCCCACCAAATGAGGGATTCCAGATTAGAGCCCTTGGGTGGGGCGTCTGGACAACCAGAAATCTGGTTAAAAATTGGGGACTAGGGACATGTCAAGCCCATTATGACATCTAATGGTCCAGCCACTGAGAGGACTTACTAGAGGACAGGACTCACGCTGAGGTCACAATGCGTGTTTATGCTCTCGTCGCACTCAAGAATGGGAGGGGCCTCAGGGTGAATGCTGGTTTCTCCTACACTGAACGTTGGACAACATGCCAACCACAAGGTTTCTTGCCATGGGTCAGGAAGAGTTCTGATTTCTGCATCACAGTCACCCGTGGGCAGTGATTGGAGATAAGGTCTGGATTCTGAAGCCTGAAAACTGAGGTAGGGAAGAGATGATGACCTAAGGCCATGGCGGGTCTGATGTGCTCAGCGTGCAGTCAGCTGTCTGGGTGTTGGTCAGCAGGTCCGGGCTCAGGTTGTGTCAGACAATGCATTAGTGCCCAGGTTAGACTATATAATTTGGGTACATTCGAGGGCCGTTTAGGTTTATCCTCATTTAAGCTGCCTGGGCTGCGCATTAGGCAATATATTTTTTCTAGAGGGCAGGCAGAGTGCTTCATTGTCGGTCCGGAATTGCCAAACTTGTGGGCTTCGGGGCCAGGAGAGTGAGGACGGAAGTCTGAGAACACAACCTAGATTTCGGATTCAGGGTGAGGGCACGGCAGGTACCCCCTGCAGATCTGAACCAATATCTCATGCATCTGAAGTCAGGGCGAGGATCCGACGTTGGCTCAGGTTGGAGTTTCTGAGCATGACGGCCCCTTCATGAAGGGAGCGGAATCTCGAGGCCATGGAGGTTTTCCACGTTCGGAGATGTGGGATGCCCCCGTCAAGGATTCCTTCTGCGGGACAATTGAGACCTGTTGGACAGCTCCAGGACATCCCATATGGAATGACTCCAGAGCACCGTTCGAGGATGGATGCCTGGGAAGTCCGCCTCGCCTTCCAATTGTCTCCTAGCAACAAGACAGTTTAGATCTAATGGATCTGTGGGAGCTACCGGTGTGGCTGAGTTGAAATGCACTTTCCAGAAGATGGGTCCTAACGTGTGTTTGTGTCCATGAGGGCCTTGGAATGGGGAGGTGGCACCGGGACCCTGAAATATTCTCCTAAGCTTTGGCATAGCTCCCATGCACAAGTTTCCTTGTGGAGACGAGATTTGTTCTGATGGGTGCCTCAGGAAATCCCCTCTGCTGGTATTGGAATCCAGGCTTTTGAGGAGACATGCCTGTAAACCAAAGCAATGGATCCGATAATGGCCTTGGGTCCTGTCTGGTTCAATCTTCTTGGTATGAGTGGAGGTAGATGAGTGGAGGTAGATGCTCAGCTGGTATCACCCGCCCTTTTTTTTCCCGGTCGACCTACACTATTGGGATGGCCTCAGGGACTTTGGAGGGTTCTCCTAATTTGTACGATTTTTGACAATGGAATGGGCAGAATTCCCATGGATTGGGTGGGTGCAGTCCTAATGTGTGGCTCCAGGGGCCCCAGCCTGGAGGGAGTGTGGCCCAGGACTTTGAGGACAGAAAACTGAAAACACAAACTCAGCGTAAGTTTGGGGACGTAGGTATGGCACGCCCGATCTACAAACCATGAGAAGAACTCTTCAGGATATGAAGAATGAGCGAGTCTGAGGCGCTTGCTCAGGCTTTTATCTCTGGATTTTGTTTCAGCGATGGCCGTGGAATGTTGGGGAGGTCTCATGGGCCATGGACGAATCTTCCTCTCTGTGGATTTGGCCCGATCCCAATTGTTTTTCGTCAATCTGGGGATGGGAGGACTCCTTTCAGGTTTGTTACCTCAGCTGTCCCACCAAAAGAGGAATTCCAAAGCAGAGCCCTGGGGAAGAGTGAAGGGACAACCCGAACTATGGTTAAAAATTGGGGCCTAGGGGCATGGCAAGCCCAATATGCTGTCTCTTCATATAGGCCCTGAGAGGCCTTACCTGAGGACTGGGCTCAGGCTGAGGGTCACAATGTGTGTTTGTGACCAATGTGGCCCGCAAGCATGGGCTGGGCCTCCTGGGCCACGCTTGTTTCAACTACACTGAACGTTGGACAACATGCCAACGACAAGGTTTCTTGCCATGGGGAAAGAGTTCTGATTTCTGCATCATTTTCAACCTTGTGCAGTGGTTGGAGATAAGTTCTAGGTTCTGGAGCCTGAAAACCGCTGTTGGGAAGAGATGACGACCTAAAGCCATGGCGGGACCGATGTGCTCAGTGTGCGGCCAGCTGTCTGAGTGGGACCAGGAGGTCCAGGCTCAGGCTGGGTCAGAAGGGGAAATAGTGCCCAGGTCAGCCTACATGTTTGGGGTACAGCCGAATGGCGTGCAGGTTGATCCTTTTGGGGTTTCGGGGTAGCCCTGAGGGCAATGTTTTACTTCTGTAGGGCAGGCAGAGTGCGGCATTGTAGTTCTGGATTGCCCAACTGGAGGGCTTGTGGGCCAGTAGTCTGAGGACGGAGTCTGAGAACCCAAGCTAGGCCTAGGTTTCTGGGTGAGGATATGGCAGGCACAATCTACAGACCTCAATAGAGATCTCTTGCATCTGAAGTCAGGGAAAGGATCAGACGATCGCTCAGGTTGGACTTTCTGCCCTGATGGCCCTTTCTTGAAGGGGGTTGGATCACGATGACATGGGGGTTTTCCCACGATGGGAGTTGTGAGAAGCTCCAAACTGCAAAGATTCTTCTGCAGGAAAATTGAGACCTGTTGGTTGGCTCCAGGCCAACGATTCCGAGCAGGGTTCTAAGGATGGATGGCTGGGTAGCCCACCTCGCATTCCAATTGTCTCCAAGCAACAAGACAGGTTAGATCTGCTGGATGTGGGGGGCAACCGAGGAGGCTGAGTTGAAATGGAGTCTCCTGCGGATGTGTCCTAATATGTTTTTGTGTCTATGGAGACCTTGGAAGGAAGCGGTGGCCCTGGGGCCCTGAAGGGTTCTCCTAAACAGAGGCTTTGACACAGCTCCAACGTGCATGTTTCCCATGTGTAGATGAGATTTGTTCCGATGGGTGAGTCAAGAAACAGCCATATGCTGGTATTGAAATACAGGCCTCTGAGGAGAGATGCCTGGAAACCAAAGCAATGGATCCGATTAGTGCCTAGGGGCCTGTTCGTTCCTTTTTACCTCTGGGGACATCAGTCTACGGGTCTGAGTGCAGGTACGTGCTCAGATGGGCTCAGATTGCCCCTGTTTGTCCTGGGAAGCCACAACTATTGGGATGGCCTCAGGGACTTTGGAGGTTATCCTACTAGTAGGGTTGTGGCCATTGGAATGGGCACATACAATTCCCTTGGAGAGGGCAAGTACAGTCCTCAGGTTTGGCTCCAGGGACTGAGCCTGTAGGGTGTGTAGGCCAGAGCTGTTTGGACAGTTGTCTGAAAACACAAACTCGGCTTATGTTTTGGGTCATAGGTATGGCAGGACTGATCTACAGACCATGAGGAGAACACTTCGGGATATGAAAAAAGGGCGAGTGTGAGGCTCTTGCTCAAGTTTTTGTCTCTGGATATCGTGTCACTCATGGTCGTGAAATTGCCGGGTGACTTCATGGGAAATGGACGAGTCTTACTCTCTGGGGATTCGGTCCCGTCCAAAGAGTTTGGGGTCATTCTGGGGATGGAAGAAATCCATTTTTTTGTTGTTGTTGTCGATTTGTTTCATTTTGTTTTTCAACTTCAGATGTCCCACCAAATGAGGGAATCCAGAGTAGAGACCTGGGGTGGGTCGACTGGACAACCAGAAATCTGTTTAAAAATTGGGGACTAGGAACATGTCAAGCCCATTATGACATCTAATGGTCCATCCACTGAGAGGACTTACTAGAGGACAGGACTCACGCTGAGGTCACAATGCGTGTTTATGCTCTCGTCGCACTCAAGAATGGGCGGGGCCTCAGGGTGAATGCTGGTTTCTTCTACACTGAACGTTGGACAACATGCCAACCATAAGGTTTCTTGCCATGGGTCAGGAAGAGTTCTGATTTCGGCATCACAGTCACCCGTGGGCAGTGATTGGAGATAAGGTCTAGGTTCTGAAGCCTGAAAACTGAGGTAGGGAAGAGATGATGACCTAAGGCCATGGCGGGTCTGATGTGCTCAGGGTGCGG
Organism: Mustela nivalis; assembly: GCF_964662115.1. Taxonomy (NCBI): domain Eukaryota; kingdom Metazoa; phylum Chordata; class Mammalia; order Carnivora; family Mustelidae; genus Mustela; species Mustela nivalis. The sequence goes on along the minus strand of NW_028136510.1, from coordinate 1,933,894 downwards.
TCAGCTGTCTGTGTGTTGGTCAGCAGGTCCGGGCTCAGGTTGTGTCAGACAGTGCATTAGTGCCCAGGTTAGAATATATAATTTGGGTACATTCGAGTGCCGTGTAGGTTTATCTTCATTTAAGCTTCCTGGGCAGGTCATTAGGCAATATATTTTTTCTAGAGGGCAGGCAGAGTGCTTCATTGTCGGTCCGGAATTGCCAAACTTGAGGGCTTCGGGGCCAGGAGAGTGAGGACGGAAGTCTGAGAACACAAGCTAGACTTCGGATTCAGGGTGAGGGCACGGCAGGTACCCCCTGCAGATCTGAACCAATATCTCATGCATCTGAAGTCAAAGCGAGGATCCGACGTTGGCTCAGGTTGGAGTTTCTGTGCATGACGGCCCCTTCATGAAGGGAGCGGAATCTCGAGGCCATGGAGGTTTTCCACGTTGGGAGATGTGGGATGCCCCCTTCAAGGATTCCTTCTGCGGGACAATTGAGACCTGTTGGACAGCTCCAGGACATCCCATATGGAATGACTCCAGAGCACCGTTCGAGGATGGATGCCTGGGAAGTCCGCCTCGCCTTCCAATTGTCTCCTAGCAACAAGACAGTTTAGATCTAATGGATCTGCGGGAGCAACCGGGGTGGCTGAGTTGAAATGCACTTTCCAGAGGATGGGTCCTAACCTGTGTTTGTGTCCATGAGGCCTTGGAATGGGGAGGTGGCACCGGGACCCTGAAGTATTCTCCTAAGCTTTGGCATAGCTCCCATGCACAAGTTTCCTTGTGGAAACGAGATTTGTTCTGATGGGTGCCTCAGGAAATCCCCTCTGCTGGTATTGGAATCCAGGATTTTGAGGAGACATGCCTGTAAACCAAAGCAATGGATCCGATAATGGCCTCGGGTTCTGTCTGGTTCAATCTTCTTGGTATGAGTGGAGGTAGATGAGTGGAGGTAGATGCTCAGCCGGTATCAACCGCCCTTTTTTGTCCCGGGCGACCTACACTATTGGGATGGCCTCAGGGACTTTGGAGGGTTCTCCTAATTTGTAGGATTTTTGACAATGGAATGGGCAGAATTCCCATGGATTGTGTGGGGGCAGTCCTAATGTGTGGCTCCAGGGGCCCCAGCCTGGAGGGATTGTGGCCCAGGACTTTGAGGACAGAAGACTGAAAACACAAACTCAGCTTAAGTTTGGGGACGTAGGTATGGCACGCCCGATCTACAAACCATGAGAAGAAATCTTCAGGATATGAAGAATGAGTGAGTCTGAGGCGCTTGCTCAGGCTTTTATCTCTGGATTTTGTTTCAGCGATGGCCGTGGAATGTTGGGGAGGTCTCATGGGCCATGGACGAATCTTTCTCTCTGAGGATTTGGCCCGATCCCAATTGTTTTTCGTCAATCTGTGGGATGGGAGGACTCCTTTCAGGTTTGTTACCTCAGGTGTCCCACCAAAAGAGGAATTCCAAAGCAGAGCCCTGGGGAAGAGTGAAGGGACAACCCGAACTTTGGTTAAAAATTGGGGCCTAGGGGCATGGCAAGCCCAATATCCTGTCTCTTCATATAGGCCCTGAGAGGCCTTACCTGAGGACTGGGCTCAGGCTGAGGGTCACAATGTGTGTTTGTGACCAATGTGGCCCGCAAGCATGAGCTGGGCCTCATGGGCCACGCTTGTTTCAACTACACTGAACGTTGGACAACATGCCAAGCACAAGGTTTCTTGCCATGGGGAAAGAGTTCTGATTTCTGCATCATTTTCAACCCTGGGCAGTGGTTGGAGATAAGGTCTAGGTTCTGGAGCCTGAAAACCGCAGTTGGGAAGAGATGACGACCTACGGCCGTGGCGGGTCCGATGTGCTCAGTGTGCAGCCAGCTGTCTGGGTGGGACCAGGAGTTCCAGGCTCAGGCTGGGTCAGTAGGGGAAATAGTGCCCATGTCAGCCTATATGTTTGGGGTACAGCCGAATGGCGTGCAGGTTGATCCTCATTTGGGGTTTCGGGGTAGCCCTGAGGGCAATGATTTACTTCTGTAGGGCAGGCAGAGTGCGGCATTGTAGTTCTGGATTGCCCAACTGGAGGGCTTGTGGGCCAGTAGTCTGAGGACGGAGTCTGAGAACCCAAGCTAGGCCTAGGTTTCTGGGTGAGGATATGGCAGGCACAATCTACAGACCTCAATAGAGATCTCGTGCATCTGAAGTCAGGGCAAGGATCAGACGATCGCTCAGGTTGGACTTTCTGCCCTGATGGCCCTTTCTTGAAGGGGGTTGGATCACGAGGACATGGGGGTTTTCTCACGATGGGAGTTGTGAGAAGCTCCAAACTGCAAAGATTCTTCTGCAGGACAATTGAGACCTGTTGGTTGGCTCTAGGCCAACGATTCTGAGCAGGGTTCTAAGGATGGATGGCTGGGTAGCCCACCTCGCATTCCAATTGTCTCCAAGCAACAAGACAGGTTAGATCTGCTGGATGTGGGGGGCAACCGAGGAGGCTGAGTTGAAATGGACTCTCCTGTGGATGTGTCCTAATATGTTTTTGTGTCTATGGAGACCTTGGAATGAAGCGGTGGCCCTGGGGCCCTGAAGGGTTCCCCTAAACAGAGGCATTGACACAGCTACAACGTGCATGTTTCCCATGTGTAGATGAGATTTGTTCTGATGGGTGAGTCAAGAAACAGCCATATGCTGGTATTGAAATCCAGGCCTCTGAGGAGAGATGCCTGGAAACCAAAGCAATGGATCCGATTAGTGCCTAGTGTCCTGTTCTTCCTTTTTACCTCTGGGGACAACTGTCTACGGGTCTGAGTGCAGGTAGGTGCTCAGATGGGCTCAGATTGCCCCTGTTTGTCCTGGGAAGCCACAACTATTGGGATGGCCTCAGGGACTTTGGAGGTTATCCTATTAGTAGGGTTGTGGCCATTGGAATGGGCACATACAATTCCCTTGGAGAGGGCATGTACAGTCCTCAGGTTTGGCTCCAGGGCCCTGAGCCTGTAGGGTGTGTAGGCCAGAGCTGTTTGGACAGTTGTCTGAAAACACAAACTCGGCTTATGTTTTGGGTCATAGGTATGGCAGGACTGATCTACAGACCATGAGGAGAACACTTCGGGATATGAAAAAAGGGCGAGTGTGAGGCTCTTGCTCAAGTTTTTTTCTCTGGATATGGTGTCACTCATGGTCGTGAAATTGCCGGGTGACTTCATGGGAAATGGACGAGTCTTACTCTCTGGGGGTTCGGTCCCGTCCAAAGAGTTTGGGGTCATTCTGGGGATGGAAGAAGTCCGTTGTTTTGTTGTTGTCGATTTGTTTCATTTTGTTTTTCAACCTCAGTTGTCCCACCAAATGAGGGATTCCAGAGTAGAGCCCTGGGGTTGGGCGACTGGACAACCAGAAATCTGGTTAAAAATTGGGGACTAGGGACATGTCAAGCCCATTATGACATCTAATGGTCCAGCCACTGAGAGGACTTACTAGAGGACAGGACTTACGCTGAGGTAACCATGCGTGTTTATGCTCTCGTCGCACTCAAGAATGGGCGGGGCCTCAGGGTGAATGCTGGTTTCTCCTACACTGAACGTGGACAACATGCCAACCACAAGGTTTCTTGCCATGGGTCAGGAAGAGTTCTGATTTCTGCATCACAGTCACCCGTGGGCAGTGATTGGAGATAAGGTCTAGATTCTGAAGCCTGAAAACTGAGGTAGGGAAGAGATGATGACCTAAGGCCATGGCGGGTCTGATGTGCTCAGCGTGCGGTCAGCTGTCTGGGTGTTGGTCAGCAGGTCCGGGCTCAGGTTGTGTCAGACAGTGCATTAGTGCCCAGGTTAGAGTATATAATTTGGGTACATTTGAGTACCGTGTAGGTTTACCCTCATTTAAGCTGCCTCGGCTGCTCATTAGGCAATATATTTTTTCTAGAGGGCAGACAGAGTGCTTCATTGTCGGTCCGGAATTGCCAAACTTGAGGGCTTCGGGGCCAGGAGAGTGAGGACGGAAGTCTGAGAACACAAGCTAGTCTTCGGATTCAGGGTGAGGGCACGGCAGTTACCCCCTGCAGATCTGAACCAATATCTCATGCATCTGAATTCAGGGCGAGGATCCCACGTTGGCTCAGGTTGGAGTTTCTGTGCATGACGGCCCCATCATGAAGGGAGCGGAATCTCGAGGCCATGGAGGTTTTCCACGTTGGGAGATGTGGGATGCCCCCTTCAAGGATTCCTTCTGCGGGACAATTGAGACCTGTTGGACAGCTCCAGGACATCCCATATGGAATGACTCCAGAGCACCGTTCGAGGATGGATGCCTGGGAAGTCCGCCTCGCCTTCCAATTGTCTCCTAGCAACAAGACAGTTTAGATCTAATGGATCTTCGGGAGCAACCGGGGTGGCTGAGTTGAAATGCACTTTCCAGAGGATGGGTCCTAACGTGTGTTTGTGTCCATGAGGGCCTTGGAATGGGGAGGTGGCACCAGGACCCTGAAGGATTCTCCTTAGCTTTGGCTTAGCTCCCATGCACAAGTTTCCTTGTGGAGACGAGATTTGTTCTGATGGGTGCCTCAGGAAATATCCTCTGCTGGTATTGGAATCCAAGCTTTTGAGGAGACATGCCTGTAAACCAAAGCAATGGATCCGATAATGGTCTCGGGTCCTGTCTGATTCAATCTTCTTGGTATGAGTGGAGGTAGATGAGTGGAGGTAGATGCTCAGCTGGTATCACCCGCCCTTTTTTTTCCCGGTCGACCTACACTATTGGGATGGCCTCAGGGACTTTGGAGGGTTCTCCTAATTTGTACGATTTTTGACAATGGAATGGGCAGAATTCCCATGGATTGGGTGGGGGCAGTCCTAATGTGTGGCTCCAGGGGCCCCAGCCTGGAGGGAGTGTGGCCCAGGACTTTGAGGACAGAAAACTGAAAACACAAACTCAGCGTAAGTTTGGGGACGTAGGTATGGCACGCCCGATCTACAAACCATGAGAAGAACTCTTCAGGATATGAAGAATGAGCGAGTCTGAGGCGCTTGCTCAGGCTTTTATCTCTGGATTTTGTTTCAGCGATGGCCGTGGAATGTTGGGGAGGTCTAATGGGCCATGGACGAATCTTCCTCTCTGTGGATTTGGCCCGATCCCAATTGTTTTTCGTCAATCTGGGGATGGGAGGACTCCTTTCAGGTTTGTTACCTCAGCTGTCCCACCAAAAGAGGAATTCCAAAGCAGAGCCCTGGGGAAGAGTGAAGGGACAACCCGAACTATGGTTAAAAATTGGGGCCTAGGGGCATGGCAAGCCCAATATGCTGTCTCTTCATATAGGCCCTGAGAGGCCTTACCTGAGGACTGGGCTCAGGGTGAGGGTCACAATGTGTGTTTGTGACCAATGTGGCCCGCAAGCATGGGCTGGGCCTCATGGGCCACGCTTGTTTCAACTACACTGAACGTTGGACAACATGCCAACGACAAGGTTTCTTGCCATGGGGAAAGAGTTCTGATTTCTGCATCATTTTCAACCTTGTGCAGTGGTTGGAGATAAGTTCTAGGTTCTGGAGCCTGAAAACCGCAGTTGGGAAGAGATGACGACCTAAAGCCATGGCGGGACCGATGTGCTCAGTGTGCGGCCAGCTGTCTGAGTGGGACCAGGAGGTCCAGGCTCAGGCTGGGTCAGAAGGGGAAATAGTGCCCAGGTCAGCCTACATGTTTGGGGTACAGCCGAATGGCGTGCAGGTTGATCCTCATTTGGGGTTTCGGGGTAGCCCTGAGGGCAATGTTTTACTTCTGTAGGGCAGGCAGAGTGCGGCATTGTAGTTCTGGATTGCCCAACTGGAGGGCTTGTGGGCCAGTAGTCTGAGGACGGAGTCTGAGAACCCAAGCTAGGCCTAGGTTTCTGGGTGAGGATATGGCAGGCACAATCTACAGACCTCAATAGAGATCTCGTGCATCTGAAGTCAGGGCAAGGATCAGACGATCGCTCAGGTTGGACTTTCTGCCCTGATGGCCCTTTCTTGAAGGGGGTTGGATCACGATGACATGGGGGTTTTCCCACGATGGGAGTTGTGAGAAGCTCCAAACTGCAAAGATTCTTCTGCAGGAAAATTGAGACCTGTTGGTTGGCTCCAGGCCAACGATTCCGAGCAGGGTTCTAAGGATGGATGGCTGGGTAGCCCACCTCGCATTCCAATTGTCTCCAAGCAACAAGACAGGTTAGATCTGCTGGATGTGGGGGGCAACCGAGGAGGCTGAGTTGAAATGGAGTCTCCTGCGGATGTGTCCTAATATGTTTTTGTGTCTATGGAGACCTTGGAAGGAAGCGGTGGCCCTGGGGCCCTGAAGGGTTCTCCTAAACAGAGGCTTTGACACAGCTCCAACGTGCATGTTTCCCATGTGTAGATGAGATTTGTTCCGATGGGTGAGTCAAGAAACAGCCATATGCTGGTATTGAAATACAGGCCTCTGAGGAGAGATGCCTGGAAACCAAAGCAATGGATCCGATTAGTGCCTAGGGGCCTGTTCGTTCCTTTTTACCTCTGGGGACATCAGTCTACGGGTCTGAGTGCAGGTACGTGCTCAGATGGGCTCAGATTGCCCCTGTTTGTCCTGGGAAGCCATAACTATTGGGATGGCCTCAGGGACTTTGGAGGTTATCCTACTAGTAGGGTTGTGGCCATTGGAATGGGCACATACAATTCCCTTGGAGAGGGCAAGTACAGTCCTCAGGTTTGGCTCCAGGGACTGAGCCTGTAGGGTGTGTAGGCCAGAGCTGTTTGGACAGTTGTCTGAAAACACAAACTCGGCTTATGTTTTGGGTCATAGGTATGGCACGACTGATCTACAGACCATGAGGAGAACACTTCGGGATATGAAAAAAGGGCGAGTGTGAGGCTCTTGCTCAAGTTTTTGTCTCTGGATATCGTGTCACTCATGGTCGTGAAATTGCCGGGTGACTTCATGGGAAATGGACGAGTCTTACTCTCTGGGGATTCGGTCCCGTCCAAAGAGTTTGGGGTCATTCTGGGGATGGAAGAAATCCATTTTTTTGTTGTTGTTGTCGATTTGTTTCATTTTGTTTTTCAACTTCAGATGTCCCACCAAATGAGGGAATCCAGAGTAGAGACCTGGGGTGGGTCGACTGGACAACCAGAAATCTGTTTAAAAATTGGGGACTAGGAACATGTCAAGCCCATTATGACATCTAATGGTCCATCCACTGAGAGGACTTACTAGAGGACAGGACTCACGCTGAGGTCACAATGCGTGTTTATGCTCTCGTCGCACTCAAGAATGGGCGGGGCCTCAGGGTGAATGCTGGTTTCTTCTACACTGAACGTTGGACAACATGCCAACCATAAGGTTTCTTGCCATGGGTCAGGAAGAGTTCTGATTTCGGCATCACAGTCACCCGTGGGCAGTGATTGGAGATAAGGTCTAGGTTCTGAAGCCTGAAAACTGAGGTAGGGAAGAGATGATGACCTAAGGCCATGGCGGGTCTGATGTGCTCAGGGTGCGGTCAGCTGTCTGTGTGTTGGTCAGCAGGTCCGGGCTCAGGTTGTGTCAGACAGTGCATTAGTGCCCAGGTTAGAATATATAATTTGGGTACATTCGAGTGCCGTGTAGGTTTATCTTCATTTAAGCTTCCTGGGCAGGTCATTAGGCAATATATTTTTTCTAGAGGGCAGGCAGAGTGCTTCATTGTCGGTCCGGAATTGCCAAACTTGAGGGCTTCGGGGCCAGGAGAGTGAGGACGGAAGTCTGAGAACACAAGCTAGACTTCGGATTCAGGGTGAGGGCACGGCAGGTACCCCCTGCAGATCTGAACCAATATCTCATGCATCTGAAGTCAAAGCGAGGATCCGACGTTGGCTCAGGTTGGAGTTTCTGTGCATGACGGCCCCTTCATGAAGGGAGCGGAATCTCGAGGCCATGGAGGTTTTCCACGTTGGGAGATGTGGGATGCCCCCTTCAAGGATTCCTTCTGCGGGACAATTGAGACCTGTTGGACAGCTCCAGGACATCCCATATGGAATGACTCCAGAGCACCGTTCGAGGATGGATGCCTGGGAAGTCCGCCTCGCCTTCCAATTGTCTCCTAGCAACAAGACAGTTTAGATCTAATGGATCTGCGGGAGCAACCGGGGTGGCTGAATTGAAATGCACTTTCCAGAGGATGGGTCCTAACCTGTGTTTGTGTCCATGAGGCCTTGGAATGGGGAGGTGGCACGGGGACCCTGAAGTATTCTCCTAAGCTTTGGCATAGCTCCCATGCACAAGTTTCCTTGTGGAAACGAGATTTGTTCTGATGGGTGCCTCAGGAAATCCCCTCTGCTGGTATTGGAATCCAGGATTTTGAGGAGACATGCCTGTAAACCAAAGCAATGGATCCGATAATGGCCTCGGGTTCTGTCTGGTTCAATCTTCTTGGTATGAGTGGAGGTAGATGAGTGGAGGTAGATGCTCAGCCGGTATCAACCGCCCTTTTTTGTCCCGGGCGACCTACACTATTGGGATGGCCTCAGGGACTTTGGAGGGTTCTCCTAATTTGTAGGATTTTTGACAATGGAATGGGCAGAATTCCCATGGATTGTGTGGGGGCAGTCCTAATGTGTGGCTCCAGGGGCCCCAGCCTGGAGGGATAGTGGCCCAGGACTTTGAGGACAGAAGACTGAAAACACAAACTCAGCTTAAGTTTGGGGACGTAGGTATGGCACGCCCGATCTACAAACCATGAGAAGAAATCTTCAGGATATGAAGAATGAGTGAGTCTGAGGCGCTTGCTCAGGCTTTTATCTCTGGATTTTGTTTCAGCGATGGCCGTGGAATGTTGGGGAGGTCTCATGGGCCATGGACGAATCTTTCTCTCTGAGGATTTGGCCCGATCCCAATTGTTTTTCGTCAATCTGTGGGATGGGAGGACTCCTTTCAGGTTTGTTACCTCAGGTGTCCCACCAAAAGAGGAATTCCAAAGCAGAGCCCTGGGGAAGAGTGAAGGGACAACCCGAACTTTGGTTAAAAATTGGGGCCTAGGGGCATGGCAAGCCCAATATGCTGTCTCTTCATATAGGCCCTGAGAGGCCTTACCTGAGGACTCGGCTCAGGCTGAGGGTCACAATGTGTGTTTGTGACCAATGTGGCCCGCAAGCATGAGCTGGGCCTCATGGGCCACGCTTGTTTCAACTACACTGAACGTTGGACAACATGCCAAGCACAAGGTTTCTTGCCATGGGGAAAGAGTTCTGATTTCTGCATCATTTTCAACCCTGGGCAGTGGTTGGAGATAAGGTCTAGGTTCTGGAGCCTGAAAACCGCAGTTGGGAAGAGATGACGACCTACGGCCGTGGCGGGTCCGATGTGCTCAGTGTGCGGCCAGCTGTCTGGGTGGGACCAGGAGGTCCAGGCTCAGGCTGGGTCAGTAGGGGAAATAGTGCCCATGTCAGCCTATATGTTTGGGGTACAGCCGAATGGCGTGCAGGTTGATCCTCATTTGGGGTTTCGGGGTAGCCCTGAGGGCAATGATTTACTTCTGTAGGGCAGGCAGAGTGCGGCATTGTAGTTCTGGATTGCCCAACTGGAGGGCTTGTGGGCCAGTAGTCTGAGGACGGAGTCTGAGAACCCAAGCTAGGCCTAGGTTTCTGGGTGAGGATATGGCAGGCACAATCTACAGACCTCAATAGAGATCTCGTGCATCTGAAGTCAGGGCAAGGATCAGACGATCGCTCAGGTTGGACTTTCTGCCCTGATGGCCCTTTCTTGAAGGGGGTTGGATCACGAGGACATGGGGGTTTTCCCACGATGGGAGTTGTGAGAAGCTCCAAACTGCAAAGATTTTTCTGCAGGACAATTGAGACTTGTTGGTTGGCTCTAGGCCAACGATTCTGAGCAGGGTTCTAAGGATGGATGGCTGGGTAGCCCACCTCGCATTCCAAATGTCTCCAAGCAACAAGACAGGTTAGATCTGCTGGATGTGGGGGGCAACCGAGGAGGCTGAGTTGAAATGGACTCTCCTGTGGATGTGTCCTAATATGTTTTTGTGTCTATGGAGACCTTGGAATGAAGCGGTGGCCCTGGGGCCCTGAAGGGTTACCCTAAACAGAGGCTTTGACACAGCTCCAACGTGCATGTTTCCCATGTGTAGATGAGATTTGTTCTGATGGGTGAGTCAAGAAACAGCCATATGCTGGTATTGAAATCCAGGCCTCTGAGGAGAGATGCCTGGAAACCAAAGCAATGGATCCGATTAGTGCCTAGTGTCCTGTTCTTCCTTTTTACCTCTGGGGACAACTGTCTACGGGTCTGAGTGCAGGTAGGTGCTCAGATGGGCTCAGATTGCCCCTGTTTGTCCTGGGAAGCCACAACTATTGGGATGGCCTCAGGGACTTTGGAGGTTATCCTATTAGTAGGGTTGTGGCCATTGGAATGGGCACATACAATTCCCTTGGAGAGGGCAAGTACAGTCCTCAGGTTTGGCTCCAGGGCCCTGAGCCTGTAGGGTGTGTAGGCCAGAGCTGTTTGGACAGTTGTCTGAAAACACAAACTCGGCTTATGTTTTGGGTCATAGGTATGGCACGACTGATCTACAGACCATGAGGAGAACACTTCGGGATATGAAAAAAGGGCGAGTGTGAGGCTCTTGCTCAAGTTTTTTTCTCTGGATATCGTGTCACTCATGGTCGTGAAATTGCCGGGTGACTTCATGGGAAATGGACGAGTCTTACTCTCTGGGGGTTCGGTCCCGTCCAAAGAGTTTGGGGTCATTCTGGGGATGGAAGAAGTCCGTTGTTTTGTTGTTGTCGATTTGTTTCATTTTGTTTTTCAACCTCAGTTGTCCCACCAAATGAGGGATTCCAGAGTAGAGCCCTGGGGTTGGGCGACTGGACAACCAGAAATCTGGTTAAAAATTGGGGACTAGGGACATGTCAAGCCCATTATGACATCTAATGGTCCAGCCACTGAGAGGACTTACTAGAGGACAGGACTTACGCTGAGGTAACCATGCGTGTTTATGCTCTCATCGCACTCAAGAATGGGCGGGGCCTCAGGGTGAATGCTGGTTTCTCCTACACTGAACGTTGGACAACATGCCAACCACAAGGTTTCTTGCCATGGGTCAGGAAGAGTTCTGATTTCTGCATCACAGTCACCCGTGGGCAGTGATTGGAGATAAGGTCTAGGTTCTGAAGCCTGAAAACTGAGGTAGGGAAGAGATGATGACCTAAGGCCATGGCGGGTCTGATGTGCTCAGCGTGCGGTCAGCTGTCTGGGTGTTGGTCAGCAGGTCCGGGCTCAGGTTGTGTCAGACAGTGCATTAGTGCCCAGGTTAGAGTATATAATTTGGGTACATTTGAGTACCGTGTAGGTTTACCCTCATTTAAGCTGCCTGGGCTGCTCATTAGGCAATATATTTTTTCTAGAGGGCAGGCAGAGTGCTTCATTGTCGGTCCGGAATTGCCAAACTTGAGGGCTTCGGGGCCAGGAGAGTGAGGAAGGAAGTCTGAGAACACAAGCTAGTCTTCGGATTCAGGGTGAGGGCACGGCAGGTACCCCCTGCAGGTCTGAACCAATATCTCATGCATCTGAATTCAGGGCGAGGATCCCACGTTGGCTCAGGTTGGAGTTTCTGTGCATGACGGCCCCTTCATGAAGGGAGCGGAATCTCGAGGCCATGGAGGTTTTCCACGTTGGGAGATGTGGGATGCCCCCTTCAAGGATTCCTTCTGCGGGACAATTGAGACCTGTTGGACAGCTCCAGGACATCCCATATGGAATGACTCCAGAGCACCGTTCGAGGATGGATGCCTGGGAAGTCCGCCTCGCCTTCCAATTGTCTCCTAGCAACAAGACAGTTTAGATCTAATGGATCTGCGGGAGCAACCGGGGTGGCTGAGTTGAAATGCACTTTCCAGAGGATGGGTCCTAACGTGTGTTTGTGTCCATGAGGGCCTTGGAATGGGGAGGTGGCACCAGGACCCTGAAGGATTCTCCTTAGCTTTGGCTTAGCTCCCATGCACAAGTTTCCTTGTGGAGACGAGATTTGTTCTGATGGGTGCCTCAGGAAATCCCCTCTGCTGGTATTGGAATCCAGGCTTTTGAGGAGACATGCCTGTAAACCAAAGCAATGGATCCGATAATGGCCTCGGGTCCTGTCTGGTTCAATCTTCTTGGTATGAGTGGAGGTAGATGAGTGGGGGTAGATGCTCAGCCGGTATCAACCGCCCTTTTTTGTCCCGGGCTACCTACACTATTGGAATGGCCTCAGGGTTTGGAGGGTTCTCCTAATTTGTAGGATTTTTGACAATTGAATGGGCAGAATTCCCATGGATTGTGTGGGGGCAGTCCTAATGTGTGGCTCCAGGGGCCCCAGCCTGGAGGGAGTGTGGCCCAGGACTTTGAGGACAGAAGACTGAAAACACAAACTCAGCTTAAGTTTGGGGACGTAGGTATGGCACGCCCGATCTACAAACCATGAGAAGAAATCTTCAGGATATGAAGAATGAGTGAGTCTGAGGCGCTTGCTCAGGCTTTTATCTCTGGATTTTGTTTCAGCGATGGCCGTGGAATGTTGGGGAGGTCTCATGGGCCATGGACGAATCTTTCTCTCTGAGGATTTGGCCCGATCCCAATTGTTTTTCGTCAATCTGTGGGATGGGAGGACTCCTTTCAGGTTTGTTACCTCAGGTGTCCCACCAAAAGAGGAATTCCAAAGCAGAGCCCTGGGGAAGAGTGAAGGGACAACCCGAACTTTGGTTAAAAATTGGGGCCTAGGGGCATGGCAAGCCCAATATGCTGTCTCTTCATATAGGCCCTGAGAGGCCTTACCTGAGGACTCGGCTCAGGCTGAGGGTCACAATGTGTGTTTGTGACCAATGTGGCCCGCAAGCATGAGCTGGGCCTCATGGGCCACGCTTGTTTCAACTACACTGAACGTTGGACAACATGCCAAGCACAAGGTTTCTTGCCATGGGGAAAGAGTTCTGATTTCTGCATCATTTTCAACCCTGGGCAGTGGTTGGAGATAAGGTCTAGGTTCTGGAGCCTGAAAACCGCAGTTGGGAAGAGATGACGACCTACGGCCGTGGCGGGTCCGATGTGCTCAGTGTGCGGCCAGCTGTCTGGGTGGGACCAGGAGGTCCAGGCTCAGGCTGGGTCAGTAGGGGAAATAGTGCCCATGTCAGCCTATATGTTTGGGGTACAGCCGAATGGCGTGCAGGTTGATCCTCATTTGGGGTTTCGGGGTAGCCCTGAGGGCAATGATTTACTTCTGTAGGGCAGGCAGAGTGCGGCATTGTAGTTCTGGATTGCCCAACTGGAGGGCTTGTGGGCCAGTAGTCTGAGGACGGAGTCTGAGAACCCAAGCTAGGCCTAGGTTTCTGGGTGAGGATATGGCAGGCACAATCTACAGACCTCAATAGAGATCTCGTGCATCTGAAGTCAGGGCAAGGATCAGACGATCGCTCAGGTTGGACTTTCTGCCCTGATGGCCCTTTCTTGAAGGGGGTTGGATCACGAGGACATGGGGGTTTTCCCACGATGGGAGTTGTGAGAAGCTCCAAACTGCAAAGATTTTTCTGCAGGACAATTGAGACTTGTTGGTTGGCTCTAGGCCAACGATTCTGAGCAGGGTTCTAAGGATGGATGGCTGGGTAGCCCACCTCGCATTCCAAATGTCTCCAAGCAACAAGACAGGTTAGATCTGCTGGATGTGGGGGGCAACCGAGGAGGCTGAGTTGAAATGGACTCTCCTGTGGATGTGTCCTAATATGTTTTTGTGTCTATGGAGACCTTGGAATGAAGCGGTGGCCCTGGGGCCCTGAAGGGTTACCCTAAACAGAGGCTTTGACACAGCTCCAACGTGCATGTTTCCCATGTGTAGATGAGATTTGTTCTGATGGGTGAGTCAAGAAACAGCCATATGCTGGTATTGAAATCCAGGCCTCTGAGGAGAGATGCCTGGAAACCAAAGCAATGGATCCGATTAGTGCCTAGTGTCCTGTTCTTCCTTTTTACCTCTGGGGACAACTGTCTACGGGTCTGAGTGCAGGTAGGTGCTCAGATGGGCTCAGATTGCCCCTGTTTGTCCTGGGAAGCCACAACTATTGGGATGGCCTCAGGGACTTTGGAGGTTATCCTATTAGTAGGGTTGTGGCCATTGGAATGGGCACATACAATTCCCTTGGAGAGGGCAAGTACAGTCCTCAGGTTTGGCTCCAGGGCCCTGAGCCTGTAGGGTGTGTAGGCCAGAGCTGTTTGGACAGTTGTATGAAAACACAAACTCGGCTTATGTTTTGGGTCATAGGTATGGCACGACTGATCTACAGACCATGAGGAGAACACTTCGGGATATGAAAAAAGGGCGAGTGTGAGGCTCTTGCTCAAGTTTTTTTCTCTGGATATCGTGTCACTCATGGTCGTGAAATTGCCGGGTGACTTCATGGGAAATGGACGAGTCTTACTCTCTGGGGGTTCGGTCCCGTCCAAAGAGTTTGGGGTCATTCTGGGGATGGAAGAAGTCCGTTGTTTTGTTGTTGTCGATTTGTTTCATTTTGTTTTTCAACCTCAGTTGTCCCACCAAATGAGGGATTCCAGAGTAGAGCCCTGGGGTTGGGCGACTGGACAACCAGAAATCTGGTTAAAAATTGGGGACTAGGGACATGTCAAGCCCATTATGACATCTAATGGTCCAGCCACTGAGAGGACTTACTAGAGGACAGGACTTACGCTGAGGTAACCATGCGTGTTTATGCTCTCATCGCACTCAAGAATGGGCGGGGCCTCAGGGTGAATGCTGGTTTCTCCTACACTGAACGTTGGACAACATGCCAACCACAAGGTTTCTTGCCATGGGTCAGGAAGAGTTCTGATTTCTGCATCACAGTCACCCGTGGGCAGTGATTGGAGATAAGGTCTAGGTTCTGAAGCCTGAAAACTGAGGTAGGGAAGAGATGATGACCTAAGGCCATGGCGGGTCTGATGTGCTCAGCGTGCGGTCAGCTGTCTGGGTGTTGGTCAGCAGGTCCGGGCTCAGGTTGTGTCAGACAGTGCATTAGTGCCCAGGTTAGAGTATATAATTTGGGTACATTTGAGTACCGTGTAGGTTTACCCTCATTTAAGCTGCCTGGGCTGCTCATTAGGCAATATATTTTTTCTAGAGGGCAGGCAGAGTGCTTCATTGTCGGTCCGGAATTGCCAAACTTGAGGGCTTCGGGGCCAGGAGAGTGAGGAAGGAAGTCTGAGAACACAAGCTAGTCTTCGGATTCAGGGTGAGGGCACGGCAGGTACCCCCTGCAGGTCTGAACCAATATCTCATGCATCTGAATTCAGGGCGAGGATCCCACGTTGGCTCAGGTTGGAGTTTCTGTGCATGACGGCCCCTTCATGAAGGGAGCGGAATCTCGAGGCCATGGAGGTTTTCCACGTTGGGAGATGTGGGATGCCCCCTTCAAGGATTCCTTCTGCGGGACAATTGAGACCTGTTGGACAGCTCCAGGACATCCCATATGGAATGACTCCAGAGCACCGTTCGAGGATGGATGCCTGGGAAGTCCGCCTCGCCTTCCAATTGTCTCCTAGCAACAAGACAGTTTAGATCTAATGGATCTGCGGGAGCAACCGGGGTGGCTGAGTTGAAATGCACTTTCCAGAGGATGGGTCCTAACGTGTGTTTGTGTCCATGAGGGCCTTGGAATGGGGAGGTGGCACCAGGACCCTGAAGGATTCTCCTTAGCTTTGGCTTAGCTCCCATGCACAAGTTTCCTTGTGGAGACGAGATTTGTTCTGATGGGTGCCTCAGGAAATCCCCTCTGCTGGTATTGGAATCCAGGCTTTTGAGGAGACATGCCTGTAAACCAAAGCAATGGATCCGATAATGGCCTCGGGTCCTGTCTGGTTCAATCTTCTTGGTATGAGTGGAGGTAGATGAGTGGGGGTAGATGCTCAGCCGGTATCAACCGCCCTTTTTTGTCCCGGGCTACCTACACTATTGGAATGGCCTCAGGGTTTGGAGGGTTCTCCTAATTTGTAGGATTTTTGACAATTGAATGGGCAGAATTCCCATGGATTGTGTGGGGGCAGTCCTAATGTGTGGCTCCAGGGGCCCCAGCCTGGAGGGAGTGTGGCCCAGGACTTTGAGGACAGAAGACTGAAAACACAAACTCAGCTTAAGTATGGGGACGTAGGTATGGCACGCCCATCTACAATCCATGAGAAGAACTCTTCAGGATATGAAGAATGAGCGAGTCTGAGGCGCTTGCTCAGGCTTTTGTCTCTGGATTTTGTTTCAGCTTTGGCCGTGGAATGTTGGGGAGGTCTCATGGGCCATGGATGAATCTTCCTCTCTGTGGATTTGGCCCGATCCCAATTGTTTTTCGTCAATCTGTGGGATGGGAGGACTCCTTTCAGGTTTGTTACCTCAGGTGTCCCACCAAAAGAGGAATTCCAAAGCAGAGCCCTGGGGAAGAGTGAAGGGACAACCCGAACTATGTTTAAAAATTGGGGCCTAGGGGCATGGCAAGCCCAATATGCTGTCTCTTCATATAGGACCTGAGAGGCCTTACCTGAGGACTGGGCTCAGGCTGAGGGTCACAATGTGTGTTTGTGACCAATGTGGCCCGCAAGCATGGGCTGGGCCTCATGGGCCACGCTTGTTTCAACTACACTGAACGTTGGACAACATGCCAAGCACAAGGTTTCTTGCCATGGGGAAAGAGTTCTGATTTCTGCATCATTTTCAACCCTGGGCAGTGGTTGGAGATAAGGTCTAGGTTCTGGAGCCTAAAAAACCGCAGTTGGGAAGAGATGACGATCTAAGGCCATGGCGGGTCCGATGTGCTCAGTGTGCGGCCAGCTGTCTGGGTGGGACCAGGAGGTCCAGGCTCAGGCTGGGTCAGAAGGGGAAATAGTGCCCAGGTCAGCCTATATGTTTGGGGTACAGCCGAATGGCGTGCAGGTTGATCCTCATTTGGGGTTTCGGGGTAGCCATGAGGGCAATGTTTTACTTCTGTAGGTCAGGCAGAGAGCGGCATTGTAGTTCTGGATTGCCCAACTGGAGGGCTTGTGGGCCAGTAGTCTGAGGACGGAGTCTTAGAACCCAAGCTAGGCCTAGGTTTCTGGGTGAGGATATGGCAGGCACAATCTACAGACCTCAATAGAGATCTCGTGCATCTGAAGTCAGGGCAAGGATCAGACGATCGCTCAGGTTGGACTTTCTGCCCTGATGGCCCTTTCTTGAAGGGGGTTGGATCACGAGGATATGGGGGTTTTCCCACGATGGGAGTTGTGAGAAGCTCCAAACTGCAAAGATTCTTCTGCAGGACAATTGAAACCTGTTGGTTGGCTCCAGGCCAACGATTCTGAGCAGGGTTCTAAGGATGGATGGCTGGGTAGCCCACCTCGCATTCCAATGGTCTCCAAGCAACAAGACAGGTTAGATCTGCTGGAATGTGGGGGGCAACCGAGGAGGCTGAGTTGAAATGGACTCTCCTGTGGATGTTTCCTAATATGATTTTGTGTCTATGGAGACCTTGGAATGAAGCGGTGGCCCTGGGGCCCTGAAGGGTTCTCCTAAACAGAGGCTTTGACACAGCTCCAACGTGCATGTTTCCAATGTGTAGATGAGATTTGTTCCGATGGGTGAGTCAAGAAACAGCCATATGCTGGTATTGAAATCCAGGCCTCTGAGGAGAGATGCCTGGAAACCAAAGCAATGGATCCGATTAGTGCCTAGGGGCGTGTTCGTTCCTTTTTACGTCTGGGGACATCAGTCTACGGGTCTGAGTGCAGGTAGGTGCTCAGGTGGGCTCAGATTGCCCCTGTTTGTCCTGGGAAGCCACAACTATTGGGATGGCCTCAGGGACTTTGGAGGTTATCCTACTATTAGGGTTTTGGCCATTGGAATGGGCACATACAATTCCCTTGGAGAGGGCAAGTACAGTCCTCAGGTTTGGCTCCAGGGCTCTGAGCCTGTAGGGTGTGTAGGCCAGAGCTGTTTGGACAGTTGTCCGAAAACACAAACTCGGATTATGTTTTGGGTCATAGGTATGGCACGACTGATCTACAGACCATGAGGAGAACACTTCGGGATATGAAAAAAGGGCAAGTGTGAGGCTCTTGCTCAAGTTTTTGTCTCTGGATATCGTGTCACTCATGGTCGTGAAACTGCCGGGTGACTTCATGGGAAATGGACCAGTCTTATTCTCTGGGGGTTCGGTCCCGTCCAAAGAGTTTGGGGTCATTCTGGGGATCGAAGAAGTCCGTTTTTTTGTTGTTGTTGTCGATTTGTTTCATTTTGTTTTTCAAGCTCAGATCTCCCACCAAATGAGGGATTCCAGAGTAGAGCCCTGGGGTGGGGCGTCTGGACAACCAGAAATCTGGTTAAAAATTGGGGACTAGGGACATGTCAAGCCCATTATGACATCTAATGGTCCAGCCACTGAGAGGACTTACTAGAGGACAGGACTCACGCTGAGGTCACAATGCGTGTTTATGCTCTCGTCGCACTCAAGAATGGGAGGGGCCTCAGGGTGAATGCTGGTTTCTCCTACACTGAACGTTGGACAACATGCCAACCACAAGGTTTCTTGCCATGGGTCAGGAAGAGTTCTGATTTCTGCATCACAGTCACCCGTGGGCAGTGATTGGAGATAAGGTCTAGGTTCTGAAGCCTGAAAACTGAGGTAGGGAAGAGATGATAACCTAAGGCCATGGCGGGTCTGATGTGCTCAGCGTGCGGTCAGCTGTCTGGGTGTTGGTCAGCAGGTCCAGGCTCAGGTTGTGTCAGACAGTGCATTAGTGCCCAGGTTAGACTATATAATTTGGGTACATTCGAGTGCCGTGTAGGTTTATCCTCATTTAAACTGCCTGGGCTGCTCATTAGGCAATATATTTTTTCTAGAGGGCAGGCAGAGTGCTTCATTGTCGGTCCGGAATTGCCAAACTAGAGGGCTTCGGGGCCAGGAGAGTGAGGACGGAAGTCTGAGAACACAAGCTAGACTTCGGATTCAGGGTGAGGGCACGGCAGGTACCCCCTGCAGATCTGAAACAATATCTCATGCATCTGAAGTCAGGGCGAGGATCCGACGTTGGCTCAGGTTGGAGTTTCTGTGCATGACGGCCCCTTCATGAAGGGAGCGGAATCTCGAGGCCATGGAGGTTTTCCGCGTTGGGAGATGTGGGATGCCCCCTTCAAGGATTCCTTCTGCGGGACAATTGAGACCTGTTGGACAGCTCCAGGACATCCCATATGGAATGACTCCAGAGCACCGTTCCAGGATGGATGCCTGGGAAGTCCGCCTCCCCTCCAATTGTCTCCTAGCAACAAGAGAGTTTAGATCTAAAGGATCTGCGGGAGCAACCGGGGTGGCTGAGTTGAAATGCACTTTCCAGAGGATGGGTCCTAACGTGTGTTTGTGTTCATGCGGGCCTTGGTATGAAGAGGTGGCACCGGGACCCTGAAGTATTCTCCTAAGCTTTGGCTTAGCTCCCATGCACAAGTTTCCTTGTGGAGACGAGATTTGTTCGGATGGGTGCCTCAGGAAATATCCTCTGCTGGTATTGGAATCCAAGCTTTTGAGGAGACATGCCTGTAAACCGAAGCAATGGATCCGATAATGGTCTCGGGTCCTGTCTGGTTCAATCTTCTTGGTATGAGTGGAGGTAGATGAGTGGAGGTAGATGCTCACCCGGTATCAACCGCCCTTTTTGTCCCGGGCGACCTACACTATTGGGATGGCCTCAGGGACTTTGGAGGGTTCTCCTAATTTGTACGATTTTTGACAATGGAATGGGCAGAATTCCCATGGATTGGGTGGGGGCAGTCCTAATGTGTGGCTCCAGGGGCCCCAGCCTGGAGGGAGTGTGGCCCAGGACTTTGAGGACAAAAGACTGAAAACACAAACTCAGCTTAAGTTTGGGGACGTAGGTACGGCACGTCCGATCTACAAACCCTGAGCAGAACTCTTCAGGATATGAAGAATGAGCGAGTCTGAGGCGCTTGCTCAGGCTTTTGTCTCTGGATTTTGTTTCAGCTTTGGCCGTGGAATGTTGGGGACGTCTCATGGGCCATGGATGAATCTTCCTCTCTGTGGATTTGGCCCGATCCCAATTGTTTTTCGTCAATCTGTGGGATGGGAGGACTCCTTTCAGGTTTGTTACCTCAGGTGTCCCACCAAAAGAAGAATTCCAAAGCAGAGCCCTGGGGAAGAGTGAAGGGACAACCCGAACTATGTTTAAAAATTGGGGCCTAGGGGCATGGCAAGCCCAATATGCTGTCTCTTCATATAGGCCCTGAGAGGCCTTACCTGAGGACTGGGCTCAGGCTGAGGGTTACAATGTGTGTCTGTGACCAATGTGGCCCGCAAGCATGGGCTGGGCCTCATGGGCCACGCTTGTTTCAACTACACTGAACGTTGGACAACATGCCAACCACAAGGTTTCTTGCCATGGGGAAAGAGTTCTGATTTCTGCATCATTTTCAACCCTGGGCAGTGGTTGGAGATAAGGTCTAGGTTCTGGAGCCTAAAAAACCGCAGTTGGGAAGAGATGACGACCTAAGGCCATGGCGAGTCCGATGTGCTCATTGTGCGGCCAGCTGTCTGGGTGGGACCAGGAGGTCCAGGCTCAGGCTGGGTCAGAAGGGGAAATAGTGCCCAGGTCAGCCTATATGTTTGGGGTACAGCCGAATGGCGTGCAGGTTGATCCTCATTTGGGGTTTCGGGGTAGCCCTGAGGGCAATGTTTTACTTCTGTAGGGCAGGCAGAGAGCGGCATTGTAGTTCTGGATTGCCCAACTGGAGGGCTTGTGGGCCAGTAGTCTGAGGACGGAGTCTGAGAACCCAAGCTAGGCCTAGGTTTCTGGGTGAGGATATGGCAGGCACAATCTACAGACCTCAATAGAGATCTCGTGCATCTGAAGTCAGGGCAAGGATCAGACGATCGCTCAGGTTGGACTTTCTGCCCTGATGGCCCTTTCTTGAAGGGGGTTGGATCACGAGGACATGGGGGTTTTCCCACGATGGGAGTTGTGAGAAGTTCCAAACTGCAAAGATTCTTCTGCAGGACAATTGAAACCTGTTGGTTGGCTCCAGGGCAACGATTCCGAGCAGGGTTCTAAGGATGGATGGCTGGGTAGCCCACCTCGCATTCCAATGGTCTCCAAGCAACAAGACAGGTTAGATCTGCTGGAATGTGGGGGGCAACCGAGGAGGCTGAGTTGAAATGGACTCTCCTGTGGATGTGTCCTAATATGTTTTTGTGTCTATGGAGACCTTGGAATGAAGCGGTGGCCCTGGGGCCCTGAAGGGTTCTCCTAAACAGAGGCTTTGACACAGCTCCAACGTGCATGTTCCAATGTGTAGATGAGATTTGTTCCGATGGGTGAGTCAAGAAACAGCCATATGCTGGTATTGAAATCCACGCCTCTGAGGAGAGATGCCTGGAAACCAAAGCAATGGATCCGATTAGTGCCTAGGGGCCTGTTCGTTCTTTTTACGTCTGGGGACATCAGTCTACGGGTCTGAGTGCAGGTAGGTGCTCAGATGGGCTCAGATTGCCCCTGTTTGTCCTGGGAAGCCACAACTATTGGGATGGCCTCAGGGACTTTGGAGGTTATCCTACTATTAGGGTTTTGGCCATTGGAATGGGCACATACAATTCCCTTGGAGAGGGCAAGTACAGTCCTCAGGTTTGGCTCAAGGGCTCTGAGCCTGTAGGGTGTGTAGGCCAGAGCTGTTTGGACAGTTGTCCGAAAACACAAACTCGGATTATGTTTTGGCTCATAGGTATGGCACGACTGATCTACAGACCATGAGGAGAACACTTCGGGATATGAAAAAAGGGCAAGTGTGAGGCTCTTGCTCAAGTTTTTGTCTCTGGATATCGTGTCACTCATGGTCGTGAAACTGCCGGGTGACTTCATGGGAAATGGACCAGTCTTACTCTCTGGGGGTTCGGTCCCGTCCAAAGAGTTTGGGGTCATTCTGGGGATCGAAGAAGTCCGTTTTTTTGTTGTTGTTGTCGATTTGTTTCATTTTGTTTTTCAAGCTCAGATGTCCCACCAAATGAGGGATTCCAGAGTAGAGCCCTGGGGTGGGGCGACTGGACAACCAGAAATCTGGTTAAAAATTGGGGACTAGGGACATGTCAAGCCCATTATGACATCTAATGGTCCAGCCACTGAGAGGACTTACTAGAGGACAGGACTCACGCTGAGGTCACAATGCGTGTTTATGCTCTCGTCGCACTCAAGAATGGGTGGGGCCTCAGGGTGAATGCTGGTTTCTCCTACACTGAACGTTGGACAACATGCCAACCACAAGGTTTCTTGCCATGGGTCAGGAAGAGTTCTGATTTCTGCATCACAGTCACCCGTGGGCAGTGATTGGAGATAAGGTCTAGGTTCTGAAGCCTGAAAACTGAGGTAGGGAAGAGATGATGACCTAAGGCCATGGCGGGTCTGATGTGCTCAGCGTGCGGTCAGCTGTCTGGGTGTTGGTCAGCAGGTCCGGGCTCAGGTTGTGTCAGACAGTGCATTAGTGCCCAGGTTAGACTATATAATTTGGGTACATTCGAGTGCCGTGTAGGTTTATCCTCATTTAAACTGCCTGGGCTGCTCATTAGGCAATATATTTTTTCTAGAGGGCAGGCAGAGTGCTTCATTGTCGGTCCGGAATTGCCAAACTAGAGGGCTTCGGGGCCAGGAGAGTGAGGACGGAAGTCTGAGAACACAAGCTAGACTTCGGATTCAGGGTGAGGGCACGGCAGGTACCCCCTGCAGATCTGAACCAATATCTCATGCATCTGAAGTCAGGGCGAGGATCCGACGTTGGCTCAGGTTGGAGTTTCTGTGCATGACGGCCCCTTCATGAAGGGAGCGGAATCTCGAGGCCATGGAGGTTTTCCACGTTGGGAGATGTGGGATGCCCCCTTCAAGGATTCCTTCTGCGGGACAATTGAGACCTGTTGGACAGCTCCAGGACATCCCATATGGAATGACTCCAGAGCACCGTTCCAGGATGGATGCCTGGGAAGTACGCCTCCCCTCCAATTGTCTCCTAGCAACAAGAGAGTTTAGATCTAAAGGATCTGCGGGAGCAACCGGGGTGGCTGAGTTGAAATGCACTTTCCAGAGGATGGGTCCTAACGTGTGTTTGTGTTCATTCGGGCCTTGGTATGAAGAGGTGGCACCGGGACCCTGAAGTATTCTCCTAAGCTTTGGCTTAGCTCCCATGCACAAGTTTCCTTGTGGAGACGAGATTTGTTCGGATGGGTGCCTCAGGAAATATCCTCTGCTGGTATTGGAATCCAAGCTTTTGAGGAGACATGCCTGTAAACCGAAGCAATGGATCCGATAATGGTCTCGGGTCCTGTCTGGTTCAATCTTCTTGGTATGAGTGGAGGTAGATGAGTGGAGGTAGATGCTCACCCGGTATCAACCGCCCTTTTTGTCCCGGGCGACCTACACTATTGGGATGGCCTCAGGGACTTTGGAGGGTTCTCCTAATTTGTACGATTTTTGACAATGGAATGGGCAGAATTCCCATGGATTGGGTGGGGGCAGTCCTAATGTGTGGCTCCAGGGGCCCCAGCCTGGAGGGAGTGTGGCCCAGGACTTTGAGGACAGAAGACTGAAAACACAAACTCAGCTTAAGTTTGGGGACGTAGGTACGGCACGCCCGATCTACAAACCCTGAGAAGAACTCTTCAGGATATGAAGAATGAGCGAGTCTGAGGCGCTTGCTCAGGCTTTTGTCTCTGGATTTTGTTTCAGCTTTGGCCGTGGAATGTTGGGGAGGTCTCATGGGCCATGGATGAATCTTCCTCTCTGTGGATTTGGCCCGATCCCAATTGTTTTTCGTCAATCTGTGGGATGGGAGGACTCCTTTCAGGTTTGTTACCTCAGGTGTCCCACCAAAAGAGGAATTCCAAAGCAGAGCCCTGGGGAAGAGTGAAGGGACAACCCGAACTATGTTTAAAAATTGGGGCCTAGGGGCATGGCAAGCCCAATATGCTGTCTCTTCATATAGGCCCTGAGAGGCCTTACCTGAGGACTGGGCTCAGGCTGAGGGTTACAATGTGTGTTTGTGACCAATGTGGCCCGCAAGCATGGGCTGGGCCTCATGGGCCACGCTTGTTTCAACTACACTGAACGTTGGACAACATGCCAACCACAAGGTTTCTTGCCATGGGGAAAGAGTTCTGATTTCTGCATCATTTTCAACCCTGGGCAGTGGTTGGAGATAAGGTCTAGGTTCTGGAGCCTAAAAAACCGCAGTTGGGAAGAGATGACGACCTAAGGCCATGGCGGGTCCGATGTGCTCATTGTGCGGCCAGCTGTCTGGGTGGGACCAGGAGGTCCAGGCTCAGGCTGGGTCAGAAGGGGAAATAGTGCCCAGGTCAGCCTATATGTTTGGGGTACAGCCGAATGGCGTGCAGGTTGATCCTCATTTGGTGTTTCGGGGTAGCCTAGAGGGCAATGTTTTACTTCTGTAGGGCAGGCAGAGAGCGGCATTGTAGTTCTGGATTGCCCAACTGGAGGGCTTGTGGGCCAGTAGTCTGAGGACGGAGTCTGAGAACCCAAGCTAGGCCTAGGTTTCTGGGTGAGGATATGGCAGGCACAATCTACAGACCTCAATAGAGATCTCGTGCATCTGAAGTCAGGGCAAGGATCAGACGATCGCTCAGGTTGGACTTTCTGCCCTGATGGCCCTTTCTTGAAGGGGGTTGGATCACGAGGACATGGGGGTTTTCCCACGATGGGAGTTGTGAGAAGCTCCAAACTGCAAAGATTCTTCTGCAGGACAATTGAAACCTGTTGGTTGGCTCCAGGCCAACGATTCCGAGCAGGGTTCTAAGGATGGATGGCTCGGTAGCCCACCTCGCATTCCAATGGTCTCCAAGCAACAAGACAGGTTAGATCTTCTGGAATGTGGGGGGCAACTGAGGAGGCTGAGTTGAAATGGACTCTCCTGTGGATGTGTCCTAATATGTTTTTGTGTCTATGGAGACCTTGGAATGAAGCGGTGGCCCTGGGGCCCTGAAGGGTTCTCCTAAACAGAGGCTTTGACACAGCTCCAACGTGCATGTTTCCAATGTGTAGATGAGATTTGTTCCGATGGGTGAGTCAAGAAACAGCCATATGCTGGTATTGAAATCCAGGCCTCTGAGGAGAGATGCCTGGAAACCAAAGCAATGGATCCGATTAGTGCCTAGGGGCCTGTTCGTTCCTTTTTACGTCTGGGGACATCAGTCTACGGGTCTGAGTGCAGGTAGGTGCTCAGATGGGCTCAGATTGCCCCTGTTTGTCCTGGGAAGCCACAACTATTGGGATGGCCTCAGGGACTTTGGAGGTTATCCTACTATTAGGGTTTTGGCCATTGGAATGGGCACATACAATTCCTTTGGAGAGGGCAAGTACAGTCCTCAGGTTTGGCTCCAGGGCTCTGAGCCTGTAGGGTGTGTAGGCCAGAGCTGTTTGGACAGTTGTCCAAAAACACAAACTCGGATTATGTTTTGGGTCATAGGTATGGCACGACTGATCTACAGACCATGAGGAGAACACTTCGGGATATGAAAAAAGGGCAAGTGTGAGGCTCTTGCTCAAGTTTTTGTCTCTGGATATCGTGTCACTCATGGTCGTGAAACTGCCGGGTGACTTCATGGGAAATGGACCAGTCTTACTCTCTGGGGGTTCGGTCCCTTCCAAAGAGTTTGGGGTCATTCTGGGGATCGAAGAAGTCCGTTTTTTTGTTGTTGTTGTCGATTTGTTTCATTTTGTTTTTCAAGCTCAGAACTCCCACCAAATGAGGGATTCCAGAGTAGAGCCCTGGGGTGGGGCGACTGGACAACCAGAAATCTGGTTAAAAATTGGGGTCTAGGGACATGTCAAGCCCATTATGACATCTAATGGTCCAGCCACTGAGAGGACTTACTAGAGGACAGGACTCACGCTGAGGTCACAATGCGTGTTTATGCTCTCGTCGCACTCAAGAATGGGAGGGGCCTCAGGGTGAATGCTGGTTTCTCCTACACTGAACGTTGGACAACATGCCAACCACAAGGTTTCTTGCCATGGGTCAGGAAGAGTTCTGATTTCTGCATCACAGTCACCCGTGGGCAGTGATTGTAGATAAGGTCTAGGTTCTGAAGCCTGAAAACTGAGGTAGGGAAGAGATGATGACCTAAGGCCATGGCGGGTCTGATGTGCTCAGCATGCGGTCAGCTGTCTGGGTGTTGGTCAGCAGGTCCGGGCTCAGGTTGTGTCAGACAGTGCATTAGTGCCCAGGATAGACTATATAATTTGGGTACATTCGAGTGCCGTGTAGGTTTATCCTCATTTAAACTGCCTGGGCTGCTCATTAGGCAATATATTTTTTCTAGAGGGCAGGCAGAGTGCTTCATTGTCGGTCCGGAATTGCCAAACTAGAGGGCTTCGGGGCCAGGAGAGTGAGGACGGAAGTCTGAGAACACAAGCTAGACTTCGGATTCAGGGTGAGGGCACGGCAGGTACCCCCTGCAGATCTGAACCAATATCTCATGCATCTGAGTCAGGGTGAGGATCCGACGTTGGCTCAGGTTGGAGTTTCTGTGCATGACGGCCCCTTCATGAAGGGAGCGGAATCTCGAGGCCATGGAGGTTTTCCACGTTGGGAGATGTGGGATGCCCCCTTCAAGGATTCCTTCTGCGGGACAATTGAGACCTGTTGGACAGCTCCAGGACATCCCATATGGAATGACTCCAGAGCACCGTTCCAGGATGGATGCCTGGGAAGTCCGCCTCCCCTCCAATTGTCTCCTAGCAACAAGAGAGTTTAGATCTAAAGGATCTGCGGGAGCAACCGGGGTGGCTGAGTTGAAATGCACTTTCCAGAGGATGGGTCCTAACGTGTGTTTGTGTTCATGCGGGCCTTGGTATGAAGAGGTGGCACAGGGACCCTGAAGTATTCTCCTAAGCTTTGGCTTAGCTCCCATGCACAAGTTTCCTTGTGGAGACGAGATTTGTTCGGATGGGTGCCTCAGGAAATATCCTCTGCTGGTATTGGAATCCAAGCTTTTGAGGAGACATGCCTGTAAACCAAAGCAATGGATCCGATAATGGTCTCGGGTCCTGTCTGGTTCAATCTTCTTGGTATGAGTGGAGGTAGATGAGTGGAGGTAGATGCTCACCCGGTATCAACCGCCCTTTTTGTCCCGGGCGACCTACACTATTGGGATGGCCTCAGGGACTTTGGAGGTTTCTCCTAATTTGTACGATTTTTGACAATGGAATGGGCAGAATTCCCATGGATTGGGTGGGGGCAGTCCTAATGTGTGGCTCCAGGGGCCCCAGCCTGGAGGGAGTGTGGCCCAGGACTTTGAGGACAGAAGACTGAAAACACAAACTCAGCTTAAGTTTGGGGACGTAGGTACGGCACGCCCGATCTACAAACCCTGAGAAGAACTCTTCAGGATATGAAGAATGAGCGAGTCTGAGGCGCTTGCTCAGGCTTTTGTCTCTGGATTTTGTTTCAGCGATGGCCGTGGAATGTTGGGGAGGTCTCATGGGCCATGGACGAATCTTCCTCTCTGTGGATTTAGCCCAATCCCAATTGTTTTTCGTCAATCTGTGTGATGGGAGGACTTCTTTCAGGTTTGTTACCTCAGGTGTCCCACCAAAAGAGGAATTCCAAAGCAGAGCCCTGGGGAAGAGTGAAGAGACACCCCGAACTAGGTTAAAAATTGGGTCCTAGGGGCATAGCAAGCCGATATGCTGTCTCTTCATATAAGCTCTGAGAGGCCTTACCTGAGGACTGGGCTCAGGCTGAGGGTCACAATGTGTGTTTGTGACCAATGTGGCCCGCAAGCATGGGCTGGGCCTCATGGGCCACGCTTGTTTCAACTACACTGAACGTTGGACAACATGCCAACCACAAGGTTTCTTGCCATGGGGAAAGAGTTCTGATTTCTGCATCATTTTCAACCCTGGGCAGTGGTTGGAGATAAGGTCTAGGTTCTGGAGCATGAAAACCGCAGTTGGGAAGAGATGACGACCTAAGGCCATGGCGGGTCCGATGTGCTCATTGTGCGGCCAGCTGTCTGGGTGGGACCAGGAGGTCCAGGCTCAGGCTGGGTCAGAAGGGGAAATAGTGCCCAGGTCAGCCTATATGTTTGGGGTACAGCCGAATGGCGTGCAGGTTGATCCTCATTTGGGGTTTTGGGGTAGCCATGAGGGCAATGTTTTACTTCTGTAGGGCAGGCAGAGTGCGGCATTATTGTTCTGGATTGCCCAACTGGAGGGCTTGTGGGCCAGTAGTCTGAGGACGGAATCTGAGAACCCAAGCTAGGCCTAGGATTCTGGGTGAGGATATGGCAGGCACAATCTACAGACCTCAATAGAGATCTCGTGCATCTGAAGTCAGGGCAAGGATCAGACGATCGCTCAGGTTGGACTTTCTGCCCTGATGGCCCTTTCTTGAAGGGGGTTGGATCACGAGGACATGGGGGTTTTCCCACGATGGGAGTTGTGAGAAGCTCCAAACTGCAAAGATTCTTCTGCAGGACAATTAAGACCTGTTGGTTGGCTCCAGGCCAACGATTCCGAGTGGGTTCTAAGGATGGATGGCTGGGTAGCCCACCTCGCATTCCAATTGTCTCCAAGCAACAAGACAGGTTAGATCTGCTGGATGTGGGGGGCAACCGAGGAGGCTGACTTGAAATGGACTCTCCTGTGGATGTGTCCTAATATGTTTTTGTGTCTATGGAGACCTTGGAATGAAGCGGTGGCCCTGCGGCCCTGAAAGGTTCTCCTAAACAGAGGCTTTGACACAGCTCCAACGTGCATGTTTCCCATGTGTAGATGAGATTTGTTCCGATGGGTGAGTCAGAAACAGCCATATGCTGGTATTGAAATCCAGGCCTCTGAGGAGAGATGCCTGGAAACCAAAGCAATGGATCCGATTAGTGCCTAGGGGCCTGTTCGTTCCTTTTTACCTCTGGGGACATCAGTCTACGGGTCTGAGTACAGGTAGGTGCTCAGATGGGCTCAGATTGCCCCTGTTTGTCCTGGGAAGCCACAACTATTGGGATGGCCTCAGGGACTTTGGAGGTTATCGTACTATTAGGGTTTTGGCCATTGGAATGGGCACATACAATTCCCTTGGAGAGGGCAAGTACAGTCCTCAGGTTTGGCTCCAGGGCCCTGAGCCTGTAGGGTGTGTAGGCCAGAGCTGTTTGGACAGTTGTCCGAAAACACAAACTCGGCTTATGTTTTGGGTCATAGGTATGGCACGACTGATCTACAGACCATGAGGAGAACACTTCGGGATATGAAAAAAGGGCGAGTGTGAGGCTCTTGCTCAAGTTTTTGTCTCTGGATATCGTGTCACTCATGGTCGTGAAATTGCCGGGTGTCTTCATGGGAAATGGACGAGTCTTACTCTCTGGGGGTTCGGTCCCGTCCAAAGAGTTTGGGGTCATTCTGGGGATGGAAGAAGTCCGTTGTTTTGTTGTTGTTGTCGATTTGTTTCATTTTGTTTTTCAACCTCAGATGTCCCACCAAATGAGGGATTCCAGAGTAGAGCCCTGGGGTGGGGCGACTGGACAACCAGAAATCTGGTTAAAAATTGGGGACTAGGGACATGTCAAGCCCATTATGACATCTAATGGTCCAGCCACTGAGAGGACTTACTAGAGGACAGGACTCACGCTGAGGTCACAATGCGTGTTTATGCTCTCGTCTCACGCAAGAATGGGCGGGGCCTCAGGGTGAATGCTGGTTTCTCCTACACTGAACGTTGGACAACATGCCAACCACAAGGTTTCTTGCCATGGGTCAGGAAGAGTTCTGATTTCTGCATCACAGTCACCCGTGGGCAGTGATTGTAGATAAGGTCTAGGTTCTGAAGCCTGAAAACTGAGGTAGGGAAGAGATGATGACCTAAGGCCATGGCGGGTCTGATGTGCTCAGCGTGAGGTCAGCTGTCTGTGCGTTGGTCAGCAGGTCCGGGCTCAGGTTGTGTCAGACAGTGCATTAGTGCCCAGGTTAGACTATATAATTTGGGTACATTCGAGTGCCGTGTAGGTTTATCCTCCTTTAAGCTGCCTGGGCTGCTCATTAGGTAATATATTTTTTCTAGAGTGCAGGTAGAGTGCTTCATTGTCGGTCCGGAATTGCCAAACTTGAGGGCTTCGGGTCCAGGAGAGTGAGGACGGAAGTCTGAGAACACAAGCTAGATTTTGGATTCAGGGTGAGGGTACGGCAGGTACCCCCTGCAGATCTGAACCAATATCTCATGCATCTGAAATCAGGGCGAGGATCCGACGTTGGCTCAGGTTGGAGTTTCTGTGCATGACGGCCACTTCATGAAGGGAGCGGAATCTCGAGGCCATGGAGGTTTTCCACGTTGGGAGATGTGGGATGCCCCCTTCAAGGATTCCCTCTGCGGGACAATTGAGACCTGTTGGACAGCTCCAGGACATCCCATATGGAATGACTCCAGAGCACCGTTCGAGGATGGATGCCTGGGAAGTCCGCCTCGCCTTCCAATTGTCTCCTAGCAACAAGACAGTTTAGATCTAATGGATCTGCGGGAGCAACCGGGGTGGCTGAGTGAAATGCACTTTCCAGAGGATGGGTCTTAACCTGTGTTTGTGTCCATGAGGGCCTTGGAATGGGGAGGTGGCACCGGGACCCTGAAGTATTCTCCTAAGGTTTGGCATAGCTCCAAAGCACAAGTTTCCTTGTGGAGACGAGATTTGTTCTGATGGGTGCCTCAGGAAATCCCCTCTGTGGTATTGGAATCCAGGGTTTTGAGGAGACATGCCTGTAAACCAAAGCAATGGATCCGATAATGGCCTCGGGTCCTGTCTGGTTCAATCTTCTTGGTATGAGTGGAGGTAGATGAGTGGAGGAAGATGCTCAGCTGGTATCAACCGCTCTTTTTTGTCCCGGGCGACCTACACTATTGGGATGGCCTCAGGGACTTTGGAGGGTTCTCCTAATTTGTACGATTTTTGACAATGGAATGGGCAGAATTCCCATGGATTGGGTGGGGGCAGTCCTAATGTGTGGCTCCAGGGGCCCCAGCCTGGAGGGAGTGTGGCCCAGGACTTTGAGGACAGAAGACTGAAAACACAAACTCAGCTTAAGTTTGGGGACGTAGGTATGGCACGCCCGAACTACAAACCATGAGAAGAACTCTTCAGGATATGAAGAATGAGCGAGTCTGAGGCCCTTGCTCAGGCTATTGTCTCTGGATTTTGTAACAACGATGGCCGTGGAATGTTGGGGAGTCCTCATGGGCCGTGGACGAATCTTCCTCTTTGTGGATTTGGCGTGATCCCAATTGCTTTTCGTCAATCTGTGGGATGGGATGACATGACTCCTTTCAGTTTTGTTACCTCAGGTGTCCCACCATAAGAGGAATTCCAAAGCAGAGCTCTGGGGCAGAATGAAGGGACAACCCGAAATATGGATAAAAATTGGGGCCTAGGGGCATGGCAAGCCCAATATGCTGTCTCTGCATCCAGCCACTGAGAGGCCTTACCTGAGGACTGGGCTCAGGCTGAGGGTCACAATGTGTGTTTGTGACCAATGTGGCCTGCAAGCATGGGCGGGGCCTCAAGGGCCACACTGGTTTCAACTACACTGAACGTTGGACAACATGCCAACCACAAGGTTTCTTGCCATGGGAAAAGAGTTCTGATTTATGCATCATTTTCAAACCAGGGCAGTGATTGGAGATCAGGTCTAGGTTCTGAAGCCTGGAAACCAAGGTTGAGATGAGATGACGACCTAAGGCCATGGCGGTTTTAATGTGCTCAGTGTGCTGCCAGCTGTCTGGGTGGGGCCAGGAGGTCCAGGCTCAGGCTGGGTCAGAAAGGGCAATAGTGCCCAGGTCAGCCTACAAATTTGGGGTACAGCCGAATGGCATGCAAGTTGATCCTCATTTGGGGATTCTGGGTTGCCCCAGAGGGCAAGGTTTTTCTTCTGGGGGGCAGGCAGAGTGCAGCATTGTAGTTCTGGTTTGCCAAACTGGAGGGCTTGTGGGCCAGTAGTCTGAGGACGGAAGTCTGAGAACCCAAGCTAGGCCTAGGTTTCTGGATGAGGATATGGCAGGCACAATCTACAGACCTCAATCGAGACCTCGTGCAGGTGAAGTCACGGCAAAGGTCAGATGATCGCTCCTGTTGGACTTTCTGTCCCTGATGGCCCCTTCTTGAAGGGGGGGTTGGATCACGAGGCCATGGGTGTTTTCCCATGATGGGAGTTGTGAGAAGCTCCCAACTGCAAAGATTCTTCTGCAGGACAATTGAGACCTGTTGGTTGGCTCCAGGCCAACGATTCCGAGCAGGGTTCTAAGGATGGATGGCTAGGTAGCCCACCTCGCATTCCAATGGTCTCCAAGCAACAAGACAGGTTAGATCTGCTGGATGTGGGGGAGCAACCGAGGAGGCTGAGTTGAAATGGACTCTCCTGTGGATGTGTCCTAATATGTTTTTGTGTCTATGGAGACCTTGGAATGAAGCGGTGGCCCTGCCGCCCTGAAAGGTTCTCCTAAACAGAGGCTTTGACACAGCTCCAACGTGCATGTTTCCCATGTGTAGATGAGATTTGTTCTGATGGGTGAGTCAAGAAACAGCCATATGCTGGTATTGAAATCCAGGCCTCTGAGGAGAGATGCCTGGAAACCAAAGCAATGGATCCGATTAGTGCCTAGGGGCCTGTTCGTTCCTTTTTACCTCTGGGGACATCAGTCTACGGGTCTGAGTGCAGGTAGGTGCTCAGATGGGCTCAGATTACCCCTGTTTGTTCTGGGAAGCCACAACTATTGAGATGGCCTCAGGGACTTTGGAGGTTTATACTTTTAGTAGGGCTTTGGCCATTGGAATGGGCACATAAAATTCTCTTGTAGAGGGCAAGTACAGTCCTCAGGTTTGGCTCCAGGGGCCTGAGCCTGTAGGGTGTGTAGGCCAGAGCTGTTTGGTCAGTTGTCTGAAAACACAAACTCGGCTTATGTTTTGGGTCATAGGTATGGCAGGACTGATCTACAGACCATGAGGAGAAGCCTTCGCGATATGAAAAGAGGGCGAGTGTGAGGATCTTGCTCAAGTTTTTGCCTCTGGATATCGTGTCACTCTTTGTCGTGAAATTTCCGGGTGACTCAATGGGAAAGGGACGAGTCTTACTCTCTGGTATTTCGGCCCCGTCAAAAGAGTTTGGGGTCATTCTGGGGATGAAAGAAGTCCGTTTTGTTGTTGTTGTTGTTTTGTTTTGTTTTGTTTATCAACCTCAGATGTCCCACTAAATGAGGGATTCCAGAGTAGAGCCCTGGGGAGTGGCGACTGGACAACCAGAAATCTGGTTAAAAATTGGGGCCTAGGGAAATGTCAAGCCCATTATGATATCTAATGATCCAGCCACTGAGAGTACTTACTAGAGGACAGGACTCAGCTGAGGTCACAATGCGTGTTTATGCTCTCGTCGCACTCAAGAATGGGCGGGACCTCAGGGTGAATGCTGTTTTCTCCTACACTGAACGTTGGACAACATGCCAACCGCAAGGTTTCTTGCCATGGGTAAGGAGGAGTTCTGATTTCTGCATCACACTCACCCCTTAACATGGATTGGAGATAAGGACTCGGCCCCGAAGCCTGAAAACTGAGGTAGGGAAGAGATGATGACCTAAGGCCATGGCCGGACTGATGTGCTCAGTGTGCGGTCAGCTGTCTGGGTGTTGGTCAGGATGTCCGGGCTCAGGTTGTGTCAGACAGTGCATTCGTGCCCAGGTTAGACTATATAATTTGGGTACATTCGAGTGCCGTGTATGTTGATCCTCATTTAAGCTGCCTGGGCAGCTCATTATGCAATATATTTGTTCTTGTGGGCAGGCAGAGTGCTTCATTGTTGGTCCGGAATTGCCAAACTTGAGGGCTTGGGGTCCAGGAGAGTGAGGACGGAAGTCTGAGAACAAAAGCTAGACTTCGGATTCAGGGTGAGGGCACGGCAGGTACCCCCTGCAGATCTGAACCAATATCTCATGCATCTGAAGTCAGGCTGAGGATCAGACGTTGGCTGAGGCTGGAGTATGTGTCCATGATGGCACCTTCATGAAGCGGGGGCCTCATGAGGTCAAGGAAGTTTTCCCACGCTGAGTTTGGAGGTTGCCCCAAACCACAAGGTTTCTTCTGCGGGATATTCGTGTCCTGTTGCATGGCTCCAGGACATACCCTACGGAAGGACTGTAGAGCAGGGTTCGAAGGATGGATCCCTGTACAGCATGCCTCGGTTTCCCATTGACCATGAGCGACAAGATATGTTTGATCTCCTGCCTCTGGGGCACGCTACCCAGTGGGCTGAGTTGAAATGGCCTCTCCCGAGGATGGGTCATAATGTGCGTTTGGGTCCATGAAGACCTTGTAATGTGCTGGTTGTTCAGTGGCCCTGCGGAACTCTCCTACCTGAAGGGTTTGATACATCCCCAGTAAGAAAGCTCCCCATGTGGAGACAAGAGAGGTTTTGTTTGGTGCCTCAGAAAAGCCCCTAGTGCTGGTCTACGAAAACAGTCCTCTGAGGACGGACACATGGAAACCAAAGCTAAGGTTTATATTAGGGCCTGGGGGCCTGTCCATTTCAAACTTCTGTCTCTGGGGACAATATTTGAGAGTCTAAGTGGAGATAGTTGCACCGCTCGTGTCAGAGAGCCCCTCTTAGTCCAGGGTGGCCTACACTATTGATGGCCTCAGGGGCCTTGGGGCTTTTCCCTAACCTGTGGGGTTGTGGTCAATGGATTGGGCACACTTTCCTTGGAGAGGGCAGGCACAATCTTTCGCTGTGGCACCAGAAGTCCTAGCCTGTAGGTTGTGTGGGTCCAGGCTGTGGACACAGAAATCTGAAAATACAAACTCAGCTCATGAGTGGCGCCTAGGGTATGGCAGGCCGGATGTACAGACCGAGAGGGAGCTCCTGGGCCTCTGAAACAAGGGCGAGTGGGAGGCGTTCCTTCAGGCTTTTGTCTCTGGATGTTGTGTCCGGGATAGCCGTGGATAGGAGGGGTGGCCTCAGGGACTGTGGATGAGTATCTCTCTCTGGGGATTTGTCCCAGGTCCCAAGAGTTTGGGGTCATTTTGTTGAAAGGGTGGAGTCGTGTTTTCTGGCTCATGTGTCTCTCCAGGAAAGGGATTCCAGACCAGAGACCCAGGTATGGGCTGGGCGACTGGTAAAATCAATCACTGGTGAGGATTGGGTGCATAGGTGCTTGGCAAGTCAATATGCGGGCTCTTGGTCCAGGCCCTGACAGGCCTTTCTTTGACATGGGGCTCATGCTGAGGGTCACTGTTTGAATTTGTGCCCAAGCAGCACTCAGGTTTGGGCGTGGCATCAGGGGCCATGAAGGTTTCTCCCACCCTTAAGGTGTGACTCCATGCCAAGAGCAAGCTTTATAGCCATGGGGAAGGAAGAGTTCTGTTTTTCGCATGCGATACCCAGCTGTATGGAGAATTGATATAATATCTAGGTTCAGATATCTGAAAACCAAGGTTAGGAAGAGCTGACCGCATATGACCATGGCGTGTCCGAGTGCGGGGTGTGCGGCCAGCTGTCTCCTTGTCTGTCTGGACGTCTGGCTTCAGGCTGTGTCAGACAGAGCATGAGTGCCCAGTGCAGCCCATCCAGTTCGGGTTCCGTTGAGGCCCGAGCAGGTTGATCCTCATCTGGGTTTTCTGGATAGCCCCACAAGGAAACGTTTTTCTTCCGTTGGGTAGACACTGGGCCTGGTTGTGGTTCTGGAGTTCCTAGTCCGGAGGGCTTGTTTGCCAGGAGTGTGAGGAAGGAAGTCTGAAAAAACAAGCTAGCGTGAGGTTTGGGATCGAAGGCATGGCAGACCCACTCTGCAGAGGCTGAATCGAGATCTCCTGCTCTGAGGTCATGTCAACTATGAGACGAGCCTAAGGCTAGAGTTTTTATCCAGCATGGCCTCTTCCTGAAGGGTGTGGGGGCGTCATGAGGCCAGGGAGGTTTGCCTACGATGGGATTTGTGAACTACTCCAAACCTCAAGGTTTCCTTCTGCACGACTGTCGAGTCCTATTGGATGGTTCCAGGAGGCCCCATATGGAAAGACTCGAGAGCAGGTGTCTAAGCATGGATGCCTGGGAACGCCACCTCATATTACCACTCTTTAGTCAGGACAAGGCCGGCTCAATCTGTGGCCTCCTGGGTGAGCTACCCAGAGGGGAGAGTTGAAATGGACTCTCCTGAAGATGAGTCCTACTGTGGCTTGGTGGCCTGGGAGACCTTGGAATGTGGAGGTGGCTCAGGGACTCTGCAGGATTCTCCAACCTGAGGTGTTTGACACGGCTCCAACAAGGAAGCTTCCCATGTGGAGTCAAGAGGAGTTCTGTTCAGTGCCTCAGGAAAGCCCCATATCCTGTTCTTCGAACCTAAGCCTCTGAGGAGTGACACCTGGAAACCAAAGCAAGAGTTGAGATTAGGGCCTAAGGGCCTGGCCGGCTCAACCTTCTATCTCTGTTGACATCTGTGTGCATGCCTTCGTGGAGGTAGCTGCTCAGCTTGTGTCCGAATGCCCCTGTGTGTCCAGGGAGGCTCCCAGTAGTGGGATGTCCTTGAGGTTTCTCATATTCTGGAGTTGTGTGGCCAAAGGAATGGACACAGTTTTCCAGGAGAGAGCAGGCACGGTCATATGGTATGGCTCCAGAGGACCCAGCCTAGAGGCTGTGTTTGCCAGTGCTGTGGGGACAGATGTCTGAAAAAGCAAACTTGGCTCAGCTAGGGGCTAAGGTAATGGCAGGCCTGATCTCCAGTCCGTGAGGGGAGATCCTCTGGATATCAAAGGAGGGCAAGTGGGATGCAGTCGCTCAGGATTTGTCTCTGGGTGTTGCGTTCACAGTGGCCGTTCAGGGTAGGGGTTGCTTCAGGGGCCGAGGAAGAGCCTTCCTCTCGGGGGATTGTCCAAGCTCCCAAGTGTTTTGGTTCATTCTGTGGGAAGGAAAGAGTACTGTATTCTGCCTCAGGGGACCCCCCAGGAGAGGGACTCTAGAGCACAGCAGTGGCTTCCCTCAACTGGAATACACACCATCTAGTTAGTCCTGGGTGCCTATGGCATGGCAAGCCACATATGCGGGCTCTTGGTCCAGTCACTGAGAGGCGTTACTTGAATAAGGTACTCATGCTGAGGGTCACCATGTGTGTTTGTGCCCAAGGCGGCCCTCACGCATGGGCGTGGCCTCATGGGTCATGCCGTTTTCTCCTACACGGAATGTTTGACTCACTGCCAGCAGCAAGGTTTCTTGCCATGGGGAAGGAGGGGTTCTGACTTGTGCATCAGGTTCCCCCGTGTGCAGGAATTGGAGATAAGGTCCAGGTTCCGATGACTGGAAACCCAGGTTGGGAATGGATGGTGGCCTAAGGCAGTGGCTGGTCCAATGTGCTGGGTGTGCAGCCAGCTGTGTCGGTGTCTGTTGGAAGGTCTGGGCTCAGGCAATTTGCGACAGAGCATCAGTGTTTAAGGTAGCCTATGCAATTGGGGTGTTGCCGATGGCCAAGCTGTTTGGTCCTCATTTGGGGTTCTGGGCAGCACCATAGACAATGTTTTTCTCCTGGAAGGCAGGCAGAGTGCTTCATTGTGGCCCCAGAATTTCCAGGAGGGTGGGTTTGTGGGCCCAGAATGTGAGGACAGAAGTCTGAAAACACAAGCTAGGGTGAGGAATGGAGCCAAGGGCAGAGCAGGCCCACTCTGCAGAGGCTGAATCAAAATCTCCTGCATCTGAAGTCAGGCTGAGGATCAGACGTTGGCTGAGGCTGGAGTTTTTGGCCATGATGGCACCTTCATGAAGCGGGGGCCTCATGAGGCAAAGAAAGTTTTCCCACGCTGATTTTGGAGGTTACCCCAACCACAAGGTTTCCTTCCGCGGGACATTCGAGTCCTGTTGCATGGCTCCAGGACATACCATACGGAAGGACTGGAGAGCACGGTTCGAAGGATGGATCCCTGTACAGCATGCCTCGCATTCCCATTGGCCATTAGCCACAAGATATGTTTGATCTGCTGCCTCTGGGGCACGCTACCCAGGGGGCTGAGTTGAAATGGCCTCTCCTGAGGATGCGTCATAATGTGCGTTTGAGTCCATGGAGACCTTGGAATGTGCTGGTTGTTCTGTGGCCCTGCGGAACTCTCCTACCTGAAGGGTTTGATACATCCCTAGTAAATAAGCTTCCCATGAGAAGACGAGAGAGGTTTGGTTTGGTGCCTCAGAAAAGCTCCGTGTGCTGGTCTACGAAAACAGTCCTCTGAGGACGGACACATGGAAACCAAAGCTAAAGTTCAGATTAGGGCCTGGGGGCCTGTCCATTTCAACCTTCTGTCTCTGGGGACACTGTTTGAGAGTCTAAGTGGAGATAGATGCTCCGCTGGTGTCAGAGAGCCCTTCTTAGTCCAGGGTGGCCTACACTATTGATGGCCTCAGGGGCCTTGGAGCTTTTCCCTAACCTGTAGGTTTGTGGTCAATGGATTGGGCACAATTTCCTTGGAGAGGGCAGGCACAATCTTTCGCTGTGTCTCCAGAGGCCCTAGCCTGGAGGTTTTGTGGGTCCAGGCTGTGGGCACAAAAGTCTGAAAACACAAACTCAGCTCATGAGTGGCACCTAGCGTATGGCAGGCCGGATGTACAGCCCGAGAGGGAGCTCCTGGGCCTCTGAAACAAGGGCGAATGGGAGGCGTTCCTTCAGGCTTTTGTCTCTGGATGTTGTGTCCGGGATAGCCGTGGATTGGAAAGGTGGCCTCAGGGACTATGGACGACTATCCCTCTCATGGGGTTTGTCCCAGCTCCCAAGAGTTTGGGGTCATTTTCTGGTAAGGGTGGAGTCGTGTTTTCTGACTCATGTGTCTCTCCAAGAAAGGGATTCCAGAGCAGAGCCCTAGGTACGGGCTGGGCGACTGTAAACTCAAACACTGGTGAGGATTGTGTGTATGGGGGCTTGGAAAGCAAGCATGAGCGGGGCCTCATGGGCCACACTGGTTTCAACTAAACTTAACATTGGACAACATGCCAACCACAAGGTTTCTTGCCCTGGGGAAGGAATTCTGATTTCTGCATTAGGTTCAGGCCTGGGCAGTGAATAGAGATAAGGTCTAGGTTCTGAAGCCTGAAAACCGAGGTGGAAAGAGATGACGTCCTAAGGCATTGGCGGCTCGATGTGCTCAGTGTGCGGCCAGCTGTCTTGGTGCGGCCAGGAGGTCTAGGCTCAGGCTGTGTCAGAAAGGGCATTAGTGCCCTGGTCAGCCTATGTATTTGGGGTACAGCCAAGGTAGGCGCAGGCTGATCCTCACTTGGGGTTACTTGGTAGCCCCAGAGGGCAATGTTTTTCTTCTGGAGGGCAGGCAGAGTGCTGCTTTGTAGTTCTGGATTGCCAAAATGGAGGGCTTCTGGGTCAGTAGTCTGAGGACAGAAGTCTGAGAACACTAGCTAGGCTTCGGTTTCTGGGTGAGGACATGGCAGGCACAATCTACAGAACTGAATAGAGATCTCGTGCATCTGAAGTCAGGGCGAGGATCAGACGATCGCTCAGGTTGGAGTTTCTGACCCTGATAGCCCCTTCATAAAGGGGGGCATCACGAGGCAATGGGGGTTTTCCCACAATGGGAATTGTGAGAAGCTCCAAACTGCAAAGTGTCTTCTGCAGGACAATTGAGACCTGTTGTTGGCTCCAAGCCAATGATTCTGAGCAGGGTTCTAAGAATGGATGGCTGGGTAGCCCACCTCGCATTCCAATTGTCTCCTAGCAACAAGACAGGTTAGTTCTGCTGGATCTAGGGGAGAAACCGAGGAGGCTGAGTTGAAATGGACTCTCCTGTGGATGGGTCCTAATGTGCTTTTGTGTCTATGGACACCTTGGAAAGAGCGGTGGCACTGGGGCCCTGAAGGGTTCTCCTAAACAGAGCCTTTGAAAACAGCTCCAACGTGCAAGTCTCCCATGTGTAGATGAGATGTTTTCTGATGGGTGAGTCAAGAAACAGCCATTGCTGGTTTTGAAATCCAGGCCTCTGAGGAGAGATGCCTGGAAACCAAATCAATGGATATGATTAGTGACTAGGGGCCGGTTCTTTACTTTTTACCTCTGGGGACATCTGTCCATGGGTCTGAGTACAGGTAGGTGCTCAGATGGGCTCAGATTGCCCCTGTTTTACCTGGGAAGCCACCACTAATGAGATGGATCAGGGACTTTGGAGGTTTATCCTATTAGAAGGAATGTGGCCATTGGAATGGGCACACACAATTCCCTTGGAGAGGGCAAGTACAGTCCTCAGGATTGGCTCCAGGGGCCTGAGACTGTAGGTTCTGTAGGCCAGGACTGTTTGGACAGTTGTCTGAAAACACAAACTTGGCTTATGTTTCAGGTCATAGGTATGGCAGGACTTATATACAGACCATGAGGAGAACATTTCGGGATTTGAGCAAAGGGCGAGTGTGAGGCTCTTGCTCAAGTTTTTGTCTCTGGATATCTTGTCACTCATGGTCGTGAAATTTTTGGGTGACTTCATGCGAAATGGACGAGTCTTACTCCCTGGTGGTTTGGCCCAGTCCAAAGCGTTTGGGGTCACTCTGTGGGATAGAAGAAGTCCGTTTATTTTTTTTTTTGATGTTGTTTTCTTTTTAACCTCAGGTGTCCCACCAAATGAGGGATTCCAGAGTAGAGACCTGGGGGGGGGTTGACTGGACAATCAGAAATCTGGTTAAAAATTGGGACCTAGGGACATATCAAGCCCATTATGACATCTAATGGTCCAGTCACTGAGAGGACTTACTAGAGGACAGGACTCATGCTGAGGGTCACAATGCGTGTTTATGCCCTTGTCGCACTCAAGAATGGGCGGGGCCTCAGGGTGAATGCTGGTTTCTTCTACACTGAACGTTCGACGACGTGCCAAACACAAGGTTTCTTACCATGGGTAAGTAGGTGTTCTGATTTCTGCATCACACTCACCCCTGGGCAGTGATTGGAGATAATGTCTCGTTTCTGAGGCCTGAAAACTGAGGTAGGGAAGAGATGATGACCTACGGCCTTGGCGGGTCTTATGTGCTCAGTTTGCGGTCTGCTTTCTGGGAGTTGGTCGGGAGGTCCGGGCTCAGGTTGTGTCCGACAGTGCTTTAGTTCCCAGGTTAGACTATATAATTTGGGTGAAGTCGAGTGCTGTGGAGGTTTATCCTCATTGAAGTGCCTGGGCAGCTCATGAGGCAATATATTTTTTCTAGAGGGCAGGCAGAGTGCTGCATTGTGGGTCCGGAATTGCCAAACTTGAAGGCATCGGGGCCAGGAGTGTGAGGACGGCAGTCTGAGAAGACTAGCTAGACTTGGTTTCAGGGCTAGGGCACGGCAGGTATCCCCTGCAGATCTGAACCAATACTCATGCATCTGAAGTCAGGGCGAGGATCAGACGTTGGCTCAGGTTGGAGTTTCTGCGCATGATGGCCGCTTCATGAAGGGAGCGGAATCTCGAGGCCATTGAGGTTTTCCCACGTTGGGAGTTGTGGGATGCCACCTTCAAGGATTCCTTCTGTGGGACAATTGAGGCCTGTTGGACAGCTCCAGGACATCCGATATGGAATGACTCCAGAGCACCGTTTGAGTTGGATGCCTGGGAAGCCCGCCTCGCATTCCAATTGTCTCCTAGCAACAAGACAGTTTAGATCTGATGGCTCTGCCGAGCAACCGGGGTGGCTGAGTTGAAATGGACTTTCCTGAGGATGGGTCCTAATGTGTTTTTGTGTCCATGATAGCCCTGGAATGGGGCGGTGGCACCGGGACCCTGAAGTACTCTCCTATGCTTTGGACATGGCTCCCATGCATAGGTTTCCTTGTGGAGACGAGATGAGTTCTGCTGGGTGCCTCAGCAAAACCCCTATGCTCGATTTGAATCAGGCTTTTGAGGAGACATGCCTGTAAAACAAGGCAATGGATCCTATTATGGCCTAGTGTCCTGTCTGGTTCAATCTTCTCCTCTGGGGACATCCATTTATGGTATGAGTGGAGGTAGATTATCAGCTGGTGTCAGACAGCCCTTGTTAGTTCCGGGCGACCTACGCTATTGGGATGGCCTCAGGGTCTTTGGAGGTTTCTCCTAATTTGTACGATTTTGGACAATGGAATGGGCAGAATTCCCATGGATTGGTAGGCACAGTCCTAATGTGTGGCTCCAGGGGCCCCAGCCTAGAGGATGTGTGGCCCAGGACTTTGAGGACAGAAGTCTGAAAACACAAACTCAGCCTAGTTTTGGGGACATAGGTATGGCAGGCCCGATCTACAAACCATGAGAAGAACTCTTCAGGATATGAAGAAAGTGCGAGTCTGAGGTGTTTGCTCAGGTTTGTGTCTCTGGATTTTGTATCAGCGATGGCACAATCTACAGACCTGAATCGAGATCAGGTGCATCTGAAGTCAGGGCGAGGATCAGACGAACGCTCAAGTTGGTGTTTCTGTCCCTGATGGGCCCTTCACGAAGGGGCGGCATCACGAGGCCATGGGGATTTTCCCACGATGGGATTTGTGAGAAGCTCCAAACTACAAAGTGTCTTCTGCAGGACAATTGAGACCTGTTGTTTGGCTCCAGGCCAATGATTCTGAGCAGGGTTCTAAGGATGAATGGCTGGGTATCCCACCTCACATTCCAGTTGTCTCCTAGAAACAAGATA
The DNA here is from genome assembly GCF_964662115.1 of Mustela nivalis. Taxonomy (NCBI): domain Eukaryota; kingdom Metazoa; phylum Chordata; class Mammalia; order Carnivora; family Mustelidae; genus Mustela; species Mustela nivalis. The sequence goes on along the minus strand of NW_028136510.1, from coordinate 1,891,264 downwards.
GGTTAGATCTGCTGGATCTGGGGGAGCAACCGAGGAGGCTGAGTTGAAATGGACTCCCCTATGGATGGGTCCTAATGTGCTTTTGTTTCTATGGAGACCTTGGAATGAAGCCATGGCTCTGGGGCCCTGAAGGGTTCTCCTAAACAGAGGCTTTGACACAGCTCCAACGTGCAAGTTTCCCATGTTTAGATGAGATATTTTCTGATGGGTGAGTCAAGAAACAGCCATATGCTGGTTTTGAAATCCAGGCCTCTGAGGAGAGATGCCTGGAAACCAAAGCAATGGATATGATTAGTGCCTAGGGGCCTGTTCTTTCCTTTTTACCTCTGGGGACATCTGTCTATGGGTCTGAGTACAGGTAGGTGCTCAGAAGGGATCAGATTGCCCCTGTTTTACCTGGGAAGCCACCAATAATGAGATGGATCAGGGAATTTGGATGTTTATCCTATCAGAAGGGATGTGGCCATTGGAATGGGCACACACAATTCCCTTGGAGAGGGCAAGTACAGTCCTCAGGTTTGCCTCCAGGGGCCTGAGCCTGTAGGTTGAGTAGGCCAGGGCTGTTTGGACAGTTGTCTGAAAACACAAACTTGGCTTATGTTTCAGGTCATAGGTATGGCAGGACTTATCTACAGACCATGAGGAGAACTTTTTGGGATTTGAGAAAAGGGCGAGTGTGAGGCTCTTGCTCAAGTTTTTGTCTCTGGATATCATGTCACTCATGGTCGTGAAATTTCTGGGTGACTTCATGGGAAATGGACGAGTCTTACTCCCTGGTGGTTTGGCCCAGTCCAAAGCGTTTGGGGTCACTCTGTTTAATGGAAGAAGTCCGTTTTTTTTTTTTTTTTGATGTTGTTTTGTTTTTAACCTCAGGTGTCCCACCAAATGAGGAATTCCAGAGTAAAGCCCTAGGCGGGGGTGACTGGACAATCAGAAATCTGGTTAAAAATTGGGGCCTAGTGTCATACCAAACCCATTATGACAACTAATGGTCCTGTCACTGAGAGGACTTACTAGAAGAAAGGACCCATGCTGAGGGTCACAATGCGTGTTTATACCCTTGTCACACTCAAGAATGGGCGGGGCCTCAGGGTGAATGCTGGTTTCTCCTACACTGAACGTTGGACGACGTGCCAACCACAAGGTTTCTTACCATGTGTAAGGAGGTGTTCTGATTTCTGCATCACACTCACCCCTGGGCAGTGATTGGAGATAATGTCTCGGTTCTGAGGCCTGAAAACTGAGGTAGCGAAGAGATGATGACCTAAGGCCATGGTGGGTCTTATGTGCTCAGTGTGCGGTCTGATTTCCGGGTGTTGAGCAGGAGGTCCGGGCTCAGGTTTTGTCTGACAGTGCATTAGTGCTCAGGTTAGACTATATAATTTGGGTGAAGTAGAGTGCTGTGGAGGTTTATCCTCATTGAAGGTGCCTGTACAGCTCATGAGGCAATAATTTTTTTCTAGAGGGCAGGCAGATTGCTGCATTGTGGGTCCGGAATTGCCAAACTTGAAGGCTTCGGGGCCAGGAGTGTGAGGACGGAAGTCTGAGAAGACAAGCTAGACTTGGGTTTCAGGGCGAGGACACGGCAGGTACCCCCTGCAGATCTGAACCAATACTCATGCATCTGAATTCAGGGCGAGGATCAGACATTGGCTCACGTTGGAGTTTCCGTGCATGACGGCCGCTTCATGAAGGGAGCGGAATCTCGAGGCCATTGAGGTTTTCCCACGTTGGGAGTTGTGGGATGCCCCCTTCAAGGATTCCTTCTGCGGGACAATTGAGACGTGTTGGACAGCTCCGGGACATCCGATATGGAATGACTCCAGAGCACCGTTCGAGTTGGATGCCTGGGAAGCCCGCATCGCATTCCAATTGTCTCCTAGCAACAAGACAGTTTAGATCTGATGGCTCTGCGGGAGCAACCGGGGTGGCTGAGTTGAAATGGACTTTCCTGAGGATGGGCCCTAGTGTGTTTTTGTGTCCATGAGGGCCTTGGAATGGGGCGGTGGCACCGGGACCCTGAAGTACTCTCCTATGCTTTTGACATGGCTCCCATGCACAGGTTTCCTTGAGGAGACGAGATGAGTTCTGCTGGGTGCCTCAGCAAAACCCCGATGCTCGTATTGGAATCAGGCTTTTGAGGAGACATGCCTGTAAACCAAGGCAATGGATCCTATTATGGCCTAGGGTCCTGTCTGGTTCAATCTTCTCCTTGGGGACATCCATTTATGATATGAGTGGAGGTAGATATGTTGGTGTCAGACAGCCCTTGTTTGTTCAAGGCGACCTACACTATTGGGATGGCCTCAGGGACTTTGGAGGTTTCTCCTAATTTGTACGATTTTGGACAATGGAATGGGCAGAATTCCCATGGATTGTTAGGCACAGTCCTAATATGTGGCTCCAGGGGCCCCAGTCTGGAGGGTTTTTGGCCCTGGACTTTGAGGACAGAAGTCGGAAAACACAAACTCAGCTTAGGTTAGGGGACGTAGGTATGGCAGGCTCGATCTACAAACCATGAGAAGAACACTTCAGGATATGAAGAAAGTGCGAGTCTGAGGCACGTGCTCAGGTTTTGTCTCTGTATTTTGTATCAGCGATGGCACAATCTACAAACCTGAATCGAGATCTTGTGCATCCTAAGTCAGGGCGAGGATCAGACGATCGCTGAATTTGGTGTTTCTGTCCCTGATGGCCCCTTCACGAAGGGGCGGCATCACGAGGCCATGGGGGTTTTCCCACGATGAAATTTGTGAGAAGCTCCAAACTGCAAAGTGTCTTCTGAAGGACAATTGAGACATGTTGTTTGGCTCCAGGCCAATGATTTGAGCAGGGTTCTAAGGATGCATGGCTGGGTAGCCCACCTCGCATTCCAATTGTCTCCTAGAAACAAGACACGTTAGATCTGCTGGATCTGGGGGAGCAAACGAGGAGGCTGGGTTGAAATGGACTCTCCTATGGATGGGTCCTAATGTGCTTTTGTGTCGATGGAGACCTTGGAATGAAGCGGTGGCACTGGGGCCCTGAAGGGTTCTCCTAAACAGAGGCTTTGACACAGCTCCAACGTGCAAGTTTCCCAATGTAGATGAGTTGTTTTCTGATGGGTGAGTCAAGAAACAGCCATATGCTGGTTTTGAAATCCAGGCCTCTGAGGAGAGATGCCTGGAAACCAAAGCAATGGATATGATTAGTGCCTAGGGGCCTGTTCTTTCCTTTTTACCTCTGGGGACATCTGTCCATGGGTCTGAGTACAGGTAGGTACTCAGATGGGCTCAGATTGCCCCCTGTTTTACCTGGGAAGCCACCACTAATGAGATGGATCAGGGACTTTGGAGGTTTATCCTATTAGAAGGGATGTGGCCATTGGAATGGGCACACACAATTCCCTTGGAGTGGGCAAGTACAGTCCTCCGGTTTGGCTCCAGGGGCCTGAGCCTGTAGGTTGTGTAGGCCAGGGCTGTTTGGACAGTTGTCTGAAAACACAAACTGGCTTATGTTTCAGGTCATATGTAAGGCAGGACTTATCTACAGACCATGAGGAGAACTTTTCGAGATTTGAGAGAATCGCGAGTGTGAGGCTCTTGCTCAAGTTTTTGTCTCTGGATATCGTGTCACTCATGGTCGTGAAATTTCTGCGTGACTTCATGGGAAATGGACGAGGCTTACTCCCTCGTGGTTTGGCCCAGTCCAAAGCGTTTGGGGTCACTCTGTGGGATGGAATAAGTCCGTTTTTTTTTTTTTTTGATGTTGTTTTCTCTTTAACCTCAGGTGTCTCACCAAATGAGGGATTCCAGAGTAGAGCCCTGGGGGGGGGGTGACTGGACAATCAGAAATATGGTTAAAAATTGGGCCCTGGGACATATCAAGCCCATTATGACATCTAATGGTCCAGTCACTGAGAGGACTTACCTGAGGACAGGACTCATGCTGAGGGTCACAATGCGTGTTTATGCCCTAGTCGCACTCAAGAATGAGCGGGGCCTCAGGGTGAATGCTGGTCTCTCCTACACTGAACGTTGGACGACGTGCCACAAGGTTTCTTACAATGGGTAAGGAGGTGTTCTGATTTCTGCATCACACTCACCCCTGGGCAGGCCTCGGTTCTGAGGCCTGAAAACTGAGGTAGGGAAGAGATGATGACCTAAGGACATGGCGGGTATTATGTGCTCAGTGTGCGGTCTGTTTTCTGGGTGTTGGTCAGGAGGTCCGGGTTCAGGTAGTGTCCGACAGTGCATTAGTGCCCAGGTTAGACTATATCATTTGGGTGAAGTCCAGTGCTGTGGAGGTTTATCCTCATTGAAGGTGCCTGGGCAGCTCATGAGGCAATAATTTTTTTCAAGAGGGCAGGCAGAGTGCTGCATTGTCAGTCCGGAATTGCCAACATGAGTGCTTCCGTGCCAGGAGTGTGAGGACGGAAGTCTGAGAAGACAAGCTAGACTTGAGTTTCAGGGCGAGGGCACGGCAGGTACCCCCTGCAGATCTGAAACAATACGCATGCATCTGATGTCAGGGCGAGGATCAGACAGACGTTGGCTCAGGTTGGAGTTTCCGTGCATGAAGGCCACTTCATGAAGGAAGCGGAATCTCGAGGCCATTGAGTTTTTCCCACGTTGGGAGTTCTGGGATGCCCCCTTCAAGGATTCCTTTAGCGGGACAATTGAGACCTTTTGGACAGCTCCAGGACATCCCATATGGAATGACTCCAGAGCACCGTTCGAGGATGGATGCCTGGGAAGCCCACCTCGCATTCCAATTGTCTCCTAGTAACAAGACAGTTTAGATATGACGGCTCTGCGGGAGCAACCGGGGTGGCTGAGTTGAAATGGACTTTCCTGAGGATGGGTCGTAATGTGTTTTTGTGTCCATGAGGGCCTTGGAATGGGGCGGTGGCACCGGGACCATGAAGTACTCTCCTATGCTTTGGACATTGCTCCCATGCATAGGTTTCCTTGTGGAGACGAGATGAGTTCTGCTGGGTGCCTCAGCAAAACCCCTATGCTCGTATTGGAATCAGGCTTTTGAGGAGACATGTCTGTAAAACAAGGCAATGGATCCTATTATGGCCTAGGGTCCTGTCTGGTTCAATCTTTTCCTTGGGGACATCCATTTATGGTATGAGTGGAGGTCGATTATCAGCTGGTGTCAGACAGCCCTTGTTTGTTCCGGGCGACCTACACTATTGGGATGGCCTCAGGGACTTTGGAGGTTTCTCCTAATTTGTACGATTTTGGACAATGGAATGGGCAGAATTCCCATGGATTGTTAGGCACAGTCCTAATGTGTGGCTCCAGGGGCCCCAGCCTGGAGGGTGTGTGGCCCAGGACTTTGAGGACAGAAGTCTGAAAACACAAACTCAGCTTAGGTTTGGGGACGTAGGTATGGCAGGCCTGAGCTACAAACCTTGAAAAGAACTCCTCAGGATATGAAGAAAGTGCGAGTCTGAGGCGCTTGCTCAGGTTTTTGTCTCTGGATTTTGTATCAGCGACGGCACAATCTACAGACCTGAATCGAGATCTCGTGCATCTGAAGTCAGGGCGAGGATCAGACGATCGCTGAATTTGGTGTTAGTGTCCCTGACGGCCCCTTCACGAAGGGGCGGCATCACGAGGCCATGGGGGTTTTCCCACGATGGGAGTTGTGAGAAGCTCCAAACTGCAAAGTGTCTTCCGAGGACATTTGAGTCCTTTTTTTTTCCCTCCGGGCCAATGATTCTGAGCAGGGTTCTAAGGATGCATGGCTGGGTAGCCCACCTCGCATTCCTATTGTCTCCTAGAAACAAGACAGGTTATCTGCTGGATCTGGGGGAGCAACCGAGGAGGCTGAGTTGAAATGGACTCTCCTTTGGATGGGTCCTAATGTGCTTTTGTGTCTATGGAGACCTTGGAATGACGCGGGGGCACTGGGGCCCTGAAGGGTTCTTCTAAACAGAGGCTTTGACACAGCTCCAACGTGCAAGTTTCCCAAGGGTAGATGAGATGTTTTCTGATGGGTGACTCAAGAAAGAGCTATATGCTGGTTTTGAAATCCAGGCCTCTGAGGAGAGATGCCTGGAAACCAAAGCAATGGATATAATTAGTGCCTAGGGGCCTGTTCTTTCCTTTTTACCTCTGGGGACATCTGTCTATGGGTCTGAGTACAGGTAGGTGCTCAGATCGGCTCAGATTGCCCCTGTTTTACCTGGGAAGCCACCACTAATGAGATGGATCAGGGACTTTGGAGATTTATCCTATTAGAAGGGATGTGGCCATTGGAATGGGCACACACAATTCCCTTGGAGAGGGCAAGTACAGTCCTCAGGTTTGGCTCCTGTGGCCTGAGCCTGTAGGTTGTGTAGGCCAGGGCTGTTTGGACAGTTGTATGAAACAACAAACTTGGCTTATGTTTCAGGTCATAGGTATGGCAGGACTTAAACTACAGACCATGAGGAGAACTTTTCGGGATTTGAGAAAAGGGCGAGTGTGAGGCTCTTGCTCAAGGTTTTGTCTCTGGATATCGTGTCACTCATGGTCGTGAAATTTCTGGGTGACTTCATGGGAAATGGACGAGTCTTACTCCCTGGTGGTTTGGACCATTCCAAAGCGTTTGGGGTCACTCTTTGGGATGGAAGAAGTCCGTTTTTTTTTTTTTTTTGATGTTGTTTTCTATTTAACCTCAGGTGTCCGACCAAATTAGGGATTCCAGAGTAGAGCCCTGGGGGGGTGGTGACTGGATATTCAGAAATCTGGTTAAAAATTGGGGCGTAGGGACATATCAAGCCCATTATGACAACTAATGGTCCAGTCACTGAGAGGACTTACTAGAGGACAGGACTCATGCTGAGGGTCACAATGCCTTGTTATGCTTTTGTCGCACTCAATAATGGGCGGGGCCTCAGGGTGAATGCTGGTTTCTCCTACACTGAATGTTGGACGGCGTGCCAAACACAAGGTTTCTTACCATGGGTAAGGAGGTGTTCTGATTTCTGCATCAACTCACCCCTGGGCAGTGATTGGAGATAATGTCTCGGTTCTGAGGCCTGAAAACTGAGGTAGGGAAGAGAGGATGACCTAAGGACAAGGTGGTCTTATATGCTCAGTGTGCGAACTGTTTTCCGGGTGTTGGTCAGGAGGTCCGGGCTCAGGTTGTGTCCGACAGTGCATTAGTGCCCAGGTTAGACTATATCATTTGGGTGAAGTCGAGTGCTGTGGAGGTTTATCCTCATTGAAGGTGCCTGGGCAGCTCATGAGGCAATAATTTTTTTCTAGAGGGAAGGCAGAGTGCTGCATTGTGGGTCCGGAATTGCCAAACTTGAGGGCTTCGGGGCCAGGAGTGTGAGGACGGAAGTCTGAGAAGACAAGCAAGACTTGGGTTTCAGGGCGAGGGCACGGAACGTACCCCCTGCAGATCTGAAACAATACTAATGCATCTGAAGTCAGGGCGAGGATCAGACGTTGGCTCAGGTTGGAGTTTCCGTGCATGACGGCCGCTTCATGAAGGGAGTGGAATCTCGAGGCCATTGAGGTTTTCCCACGTTGGGAGCTGTGGGATGCCCCCTTCAAGGATTCCTTCTGCGGGACAATAGAGACCTGTTGGACAGCTCCAGGACATCCCATATGGAATGACTCCAGAGTACTGTTCGAGGATGGATGCCTTGGAAGCCCGCCTTGCATTCCAATTGTCTCCTAGCAACAAGGCAGTTTAGATCTGATGGCTCAGCGGGAGCAACCGGGGTGGCTGAGTTGAAATGGACTTTCCTGAGGATGGGTCCTAATGTGTTTTTGTGTCCATGAGGGCCTTGGAATGGGGCGGTGGCACCGGGACCCTGAAGTACTCTCCTATGCTTTGGACATGGCTCCCATGCACAGGTTTCCTTGTGGAGACGAGATGACTTCTGCTGGGTGCCTCAGCAAAACCCCTATGCTCGTATTTGAATCAGGCTTTTGAGGAGACATGCCTGTAAACCAAGGCAATGGATCCTATTATGGCCTAGGGTCCTGTCTGGTTCAATCTTCTCCTCTGGGGACTTCCATTTATGGTATGAGTGGTGGTAGATTATCAGCTGGTGTCAGACAGCCCTTGTTTGTTCCGGGCAACCTACACGATTGGAAAGGCCTCAAGTACTTTGGAGGTTTCTCCTAATTTGTACGATTTTGGACAATGGAATGGGCAGAATTCCCATGGATTGGTAGGCACAGTCCTAATGTGTGGCTCCAGGGGCCCCAGCCTGGAGGGTGTGTGTCCCTGGACTTTGAGGACAGAAGTCTGAAAACACAAACTCAGCTTAGGTTTGGGGACGTAGGTATGGCAGGCCCGATCTACAAACCATGAGAAGAACTCTTCAGGATATGAAGAAAGTGCGAGTCTGAGGTGCTTGCTCAGGTTTTTGTCTCTGGATTTTGTATCAGCGATGGCACAATCTACAGACCTGAATCGAGATCTCGTGCATCTGAAGTCAGGGCGAGGATCAGACGATCGCTCAAGTTGGTGTTTCTGTCCCTGATGGCCCCTCACGAAGGGGGGGCATCACGAGGCCATGGGGGTTTTCCCACGATGGGATTGTGAGAAGCTCCAAACTGCAAAGTGTCTTCTGCAGGACAATTGAGACCTGTTGTTTGGCTCCAGGCCAATGATTCTGCGCAGGGTTCTAAGGATCTATGGCTGGGTAGCCCACCTCGCAATCCAATTGTCTCCTAGACACAAGACAGGTTAGATCTGACGGCTCTGCGGGAGCAACCGTGGTGGCTGATTTGAAATGGACTTTCCTGAGGATGGGTCCTAATGTGTTTTTGTGTCCATGAGTTCCTTGGAATGGGGCGGTGGCACCGGGACACTGAAGTACTCTCCTATTTTTTGGACATGGCTCCCATGCACAGGTTTCCTTGTGGAGATGAGATGAGTTCTGCTGGGTGCCTCAGCAAAACCCCTATGCTCGTATTTGAATCAGGCTTTTGAGGAGACATGCCTGTAAACCAGGGCAATGGATCCTATTATGGCCTAGGGTCCTGTCTGGTTCAATCTTCTCCTATGGGGACATCCATTTATGGTATGAGTGGAGGTAGATTATCAGCTGGTGTCAGACAGCCCTTGTTTGTTCCGGGCGACCTACACTATTGGGATGGCCTCAGGGACTTTGGAGGTTTCTCCTAATTTGTACGATTTTGGACAATGGAATGGGCAGAATTCTCATGGATTGGTAGGCACAGTCCTAATATGTGGCTCCAGGGGCCCCAGCCTGGAGGGTGTGTGTCCCAGGACTTTGAGGACAGAAGACTGAAAACACAAACTCAGCTTAGGTTTGGGGACGTAGGTATGGCAGGCCCGATCTACAAACCATGAGAAGAACTCTTCAGGATATGAAGAAAGTGCGAGTCTGAGGTGCTTGCTCAGGTTTTTGTCTCTGGATTTTGTATCAGCGATGGCACAATCTACAGACCTGAATCGAGATCTCGTGCATCTGAAGTCAGGGCGAGGATCAGACGATCGCTCAAGTTGGTGTTCCTGTCCCTGATGGCCCATAAACGAAGTGGGGGCATCACGAGGCTATGGGGGTTTCCCACGATGAGATTTGTGAGAAGCTCCAAACTGCAAAGTGTCTTCTGCAGGACAATTGAGACCTGTTGTTTGGCTCCAGGCCAATGATTCTGAGCAGGGTTCTAAGGATGCATGGCTGGGTAGCCCACTTCGCATTCCAATTGTCTCCTAGACACAAGACAAATTAGATCTGCTGGATCTGGGGGAGCAACCGAGGAGGCTGAGTTGAAATGGACTCTCCTATGGATGGGTCCTAATGTGCTTTTGTGTCGATGGAGACCTTGGAATGAAGTGGTGGCACTGGGGTCCTGAGGGTTCTCCTAAACAGAGGCTTTGACACAGCTCCAACGTGCAAGTTTCCCATGGGTAGATGAGATGTTTTCTGATGGGTGAGTCAAGAAACAGCCATATGCTGGTTTTGAAATCCAGGCCTCTGAGGAGAGATGCCTGGAAACCAAAGCAATGTATATGATTAGTGCCTAGGTGCCTGTTCTTTCCTTTTTACCTCTGGGGACATCTGTCTATGGGTCTGAGTACAGGTAGGTGCTCAGATCGGCTCAGATTGCCCCTGTTTTACCTGGGAAGCCACCACTAATGAGATGGATCAGGGACTTTAGAGGTTTATCCTATTAGAAGGGATGTGGCCATTGGAATGGGCACACACAATTCCCTTGGAGAGGGCAAGTACAGTCCTCAGGTTTGGCTCCAGGGGCCTGAGCCTTTAGGTTGTGTAGGCCAGGGCTGTTTGGACAGTTGTCTGAAAACACAAACTTGGCTTATGTTTCAGGTCATGTATGGCAGGACTTATCTACAGACCATGAGGAGAACTTTTCGGGATATGAGAAAAGGGCGAGTGTGAGGCTCTTGCTCAAGTTTTTGTCTCTGGATATCGTGTCACTCATGGTCGTGAAATTTCTGGGTGACTTCATGGGAAATGGACGAGTCTTACTCTCTGGTGGTTTGGACCAGTCCAAAGAGTTTGGGGTCACTCTGTGTGAAGGAAGAAGTCCGTTTTTTTTTTTTTGATGTTGTTTTCTTTTTAACCTCAGGTGTCCCACCAAATGAGAGTTTCCAGAGTAGAGCCCTGGGGGGGGGTGACTGGACAATCAGAAATCTGGTTAATAATTGGGCCTAGGGTTATATCAAGCCCATTATGACATCTAATGGTCCAGTCACTGAGAGGACTTACTAGAGGACAGGACTCATGCTGAGGGTCACAATGCGTGTTTATGCCCTTGTCCCACTCAAGAATGGGCGGGGCCTCAGGGTGAATGCTGGTTTCTCCTACACTGAACGTTGGACGACGTGCCAACCACAAGCTTTCTTACCGTGGGTAAGGAGGTGTTCTGATTTCTGCATCACACTCACCCCTGGGCAGTGATTGGAGATAATGTCTCGGTTCTGAGGCCTGAAAACTGAGGTAGGGAATAGATGATGACCTAAGGCCATGGTGGGTCTTATGTGCTCAGTGTGCGGTCTGTTTTCTGGGTGTTGGTCAGGAGGTCCGGGTTCAGGTAGTGTCCGACAGTGCATTAGTGCCCAGGTTAGACTATATCATTTGGGTGAAGTCGAGTGCTGTGGAGGTTTATCCTCATTGAAGGTGCCTGGGCAGCTCATGAGGCAATAATTTTTTTCTAGAGGGCAGGCAGAGTGCTGCATTGTCAGTCCGGATTTGCCAACATGAGGGCTTCCGTGCCAGGAGTGTGAGGACGGAAGTCTGAGAAGACAAGCTAGACTTGAGTTTCAGGGCGAGGGCACGGCAGGTACCCCCTGCAGATCTGAAACAATACGCATGCATCTGAAGTCAGGGCGAGGATCAGACGTTGGCTCAGGTTGGAGTTTCCGTGCATGAAGGCCGCTTCATGAAGGAAGCGGAATCTCGAGGCCATTGAGTTTTTCCCACGTTGGGAGTTCTGGGATGCCCCCTTCAAGGATTCCTTTAGCGGGACAATTGAGACCTTTTGGACAGCTCCAGGACATCCCATATGGAATGACTGACTCCAGAGCACCGTTCGAGGATGGATGCGTGGGAAGCCCACCTCGCATTCCAATTGTCTCCTAGTAACAAGACAGTTTAGATATGACGGCTCTGCGGGAGCAACCGGGGTGGCTGAGTTGAAATGGACTTTCCTGAGGATGGGTCGTAATGTGTTTTTGTGTCCATGAGGGCCTTGGAATGGGGCGGTGGCACCGGGACCATGAAGTACTCTCCTATGCTTTGGACATTGCTCCCATGCATAGGTTTCCTTGTGGAGACGAGATGAGTTCTGCTGGGTGTCTCAGCAAAACCCCTATGCTCGTATTGGAATCAGGCTTTTGGGAGACATGTCTGTAAAACAAGGCAATGGATCCTATTATGGCCTAGGGTCCTGTCTGGTTCAATCTTTTCCTTGGGGACATCCATTTATGGTATGAGTGGAGGTCGATTATCAGCTGGTGTCAGACAGCCCTTGTTTGTTCCGGGCGACCTACACTATTGGGATGGCCTCAGGGACTTTGGAGGTTTCTCCTAATTTGTACGATTTTGGACAATGGAATGGGCAGAATTCCCATGGATTGTTAGGCACAGTCCTAATGTGTGGCTCCAGGGGCCCCAGCCTGGAGGGTGTGTGGCCCAGGACTTTGAGGACAGAAGTCTGAAAACACAAACTCAGCTTAGGTTTGGGGACGTAGGTATGGCAGGCCTGAGCTACAAACCTTGAAAAGAACTCCTCAGGATATGAAGAAAGTGCGAGTCTGAGGCGCTTGCTCAGGTTTTTGTCTCTGGATTTTGTATCAGCGACGGCACAATCTACAGACCTGAATCGAGATCTCGTGCATCTGAAGTCAGGGCGAGGATCAGACGATCGCTGAATTTGGTGTTTCTGTCCCTGACGGCCCCTTCACGAAGGGGCGGCATCACGAGGCCATGGGGGTTTTCCCACGATGGGAGTTGTGAGAAGCTCCAAACTGCAAAGTGTCTTCCGAGGACATTTGAGTCCTTTTTTTTTCCCTCCGGGCCAATGATTCTGAGCAGGGTTCTAAGGATGCATGGCTGGGTAGCCCACCTCGCATTCCTATTGTCTCCTAGAAACAAGACAGGTTATCTGCTGGATCTGGGGGAAGCAACCGAGGAGGCTGAGTTGAAATGGACTCTCCTTTGGATGGGTCCTAATGTGCTTTTGTGTCTATGGAGACCTTGGAATGAAGCGGGGGCACTTGGTCCCTGAAGGGTTCTTCTAAACAGAGGCTTTGACACAGCTCCAACGTGCAAGTTTCCCAAGGGTAGATGAGATGTTTTCTGATGGGTGACTCAAGAAAGAGCTATATGCTGGTTTTGAAATCCAGGCCTCTGAGGAGAGATGCCTGGAAACCAAAGCAATGGATATGATTAGTGCCTAGGGGCCTGTTCTTTCCTTTTTACCTCTGGGGACATCTGTCTATGGGTCTGAGTACAGGTAGGTGCTCAGATAGGCTCAGATTGCCCCTGTTTTACCTGGGAAGCCACCCCTATTGAGAAGGATCAGGGACTTTGGAGATTTATCCTATTAGAAGGGATGTGGCCATTGGAATGGGCACACACAATTCCCTTGGAGAGGGCAAGTACAGTCCTCAGGTTTGGCTCCTGTGGCCTGAGCCTGTAGGTTGTGTAGGCCAGGGCTGTTTGGACAGTTGTCTGAAACAACAAACTTGGCTTATGTTTCAGGTCATAGGTATGGCAGGACTTAAACTACAGACCATGAGGAGAACTTTTCGGGATTTGAGAAAAGGGCGAGTGTGAGGCTCTTGCTCAAGTTTTTGTCTCTGGATATCGTGTCACTCATGGTCGTGAAATTTCTGGGTGACTTCATGGGAAATAGACGAGTCTTACTCCCTGGTGGTTTGGACCAGTCCAAAGCGTTTGGGGTCACTCTGTGGGATGGAAGAAGTCCGTTTTTTTTTTTTTTTTTGATGTTGTTTTCTATTTAACCTCAGGTGTCCCACCAAATTAGGGATTCCAGAGTAGAGCCCTGGGGGGGTGGTGACTGGATATTCAGAAATCTGGTTAAAAATTGGGGCGTAGGGACATATCAAGCCCATTATGACAACTAATGGTCCAGTCACTGAGAGGACTTACTAGAGGACAGGACTCATGCTGAGGGTCACAATGCGTTGTTATGCTTTTGTCGCACTCAAGAATGGGCGGGGCCTCAGTGTGAATGCTGGTTTCTCCTACACTGAATGTTGGACGGCGTGCCAAACACAAGGTTTCTTACCATGGTAAGGAGGTGTTCTGATTTCTGCATCAACTCACCCCTGGGCAGTGATTGGAGATAATGTCTCGGTTCTGAGGCCTGAAAACTGAGGTAGGGAAGAGAGGATGACCTAAGGACAAGGTGGTCTTATATGCTCAGTGTGCGGACTGCTTTCCGGGTGTTGGTCAGGAGGTCCGGGCTCAGGTTGTGTCCGACAGTGCATTAGTGCCCAGGTTAGACTATATCATTTGGGTGAAGTCGAGTGCTGTGGAGGTTTATCCTCATTGAAGGTGCCTGGGCAGCTCATGAGGCAATAATTTTTTTCTAGAGGGAAGGCAGAGTGCTGCATTGTGGGTCCGGAATTGCCAAACTTGAGGGCTTCGGGGCCAGGAGTGTGAGGACAGAAGTCTGAGAAGACAAGCAAGACTTGGGTTTCAGGGCGAGGGCACGGAACGTACCCCCTGCAGATCTGAAACAATACTAATGCATCTGAAGTCAGGGCGAGGATCAGACGTTGGCTCAGGTTGGAGTTTCCGTGCATGACGGCCGCTTCATGAAGGGAGTGGAATCTCGAGGCCATTGAGGTTTTCCCACGTTGGGAGTTGTGGGATGCCCCCTTCAAGGATTCCTTCTGCGGGACAATAGAGACCTGTTGGACAGCTCCAGGACATCCCATATGGAATGACTCCAGAGCACTGTTCGAGGATGGATGCCTTGGAAGCCCGCCTTGCATTCCAATTGTCTCCTAGCAACAAGGCAGTTTAGATCTGATGGCTCAGCGGGAGCAACCGGGGTGGCTGAGTTGAAATGGACTTTCCTGAGGATGGGTCCTAATGTGTTTTTGTGTCCATGAGGGCCTTGGAATGGGGCGGTGGCACCGGGACCCTGAAGTACTCTCCTATGCTTTGGACATGGCTCCCATGCACAGGTTTCCTTGTGGAGACGAGATGACTTCTGCTGGGTGCCTCAGCAAAACCCCTATGCTCGTATTTGAATCAGGCTTTTGAGGAGACATGCCTGTAAACCAAGGCAATGGATCCTATTATGGCCTAGGGTCCTGTCTGGTTCAATCTTCTCCTCTGGGGACTTCCATTTATGGTATGAGTGGTGGTAGATTATCAGCTGGTGTCAGACAGCCCTTGTTTGTTCCGGGCAACCTACACGATTGGAAAGGCCTCAGGTACTTTGGAGGTTTCTCCTAATTTGTACGATTTTGGACAATGGAATGGGCAGAATTCCCATGGATTGGTAGGCACAGTCCTAATGTGTGGCTCCAGGGGCCCCAGCCTGGAGGGTGTGTGTCCCTGGACTTTGAGGACAGAAGTCTGAAAACACAAACTCAGCTTAGGTTTGGGGACGTAGGTATGGCAGGCCCGATCTACAAACCATGAGAAGAACTCTTCAGGATATGAAGAAAGTGCGAGTCTGAGGTGCTTGCTCAGGTTGTTGTCTCTGGATTTTGTATCAGCGATGGCACAATCTACAGACCTGAATCGAGATCTCGTGCATCTGAAGTCAGGGCGAGGATCAGACGATCGCTCAAGTTGGTGTTCCTGTCCCTGATGGCCCCTTCACGAAGGGGGGGCATCACGAGGCCATGGGGGTTTTCCCACGATGGGATTGTGAGAAGCTCCAAACTGCAAAGTGTCTTCTGCAGGACAATTGAGACCTGTTGTTTGGCTCCAGGCCAATGATTCTGCGCAGGGTTCTAAGGATCTATGGCTGGGTAGCCCACCTCGCAATCCAATTGTCTCCTAGACACAAGACAGGTTAGATCTGACGGCTCTGCGGGAGCAACCGTGGTGGCTGATTTGAAATGGACTTTCCTGAGGATGGGTCCTAATGTGTTTTTGTGTCCATGAGTTCCTTGGAATGGGGCGGTGGCACCGGGACACTGAAGTACTCTCCTATTTTTTGGACATGGCTCCCATGCACAGGTTTCCTTGTGGAGACGAGATGAGTTCTGCTGGGTGCCTCAGCAAAACCCCTATGCTCGTATTTGAATCAGGCTTTTGAGGAGACATGCCTGTAAACCAGGGCAATGGATCCTATTATGGCCTAGGGTCCTGTCTGGTTCAATCTTCTCCTATGGGGACATCCATTTATGGTATGAGTGGAGGTAGATTATCAGCTGGTGTCAGACAGCCCTTGTTTGTTCCGGGCGACCTACACTATTGGGATGGCCTCAGAGACTTTGGAGGTTTCTCCTAATTTGTACGATTTTGGACAATGGAATGGGCAGAATTCCCATGGATTGGTAGGCACAGTCCTAATGTGTGGCTCCAGGGGCCCCAGCCTGGAGGGTGTGTGTCCCTGGACTTTGAGGACAGAAGTCTGAAAACACAAACTCAGCTTAGGTTTGGGGACGTAGGTATGGCAGGCCCGATCTACAAACCATGAGAAGAACTCTTCAGGATATGAAGAAAGTGCGAGTCTGAGGTGCTTGCTCAGGTTGTTGTCTCTGGATTTTGTATCAGCGATGGCACAATCTACAGACCTGAATCGAGATCTCGTGCATCTGAAGTCAGGGCGAGGATCAGACGATCGCTCAAGTTGGTGTTCCTGTCCCTGATGGCCCATTAACGAAGTGGGGGCATCACGAGGCTATGGGGGTTTTCCCACGATGAGATTTGTGAGAAGCTCCAAACTGCAAAGTGTCTTCTGCAGGACAATTGAGACCTGTTGTTTGGCTCCAGGCCAATGATTCTGAGCAGGGTTCTAAGGATGCATGGCTGGGTAGCCCACTTCGCATTCCAATTGTCTCCTAGACACAAGACAAATTAGATCTGCTGGATCTGGGGGAGCAACCGAGGAGGCTGAGTTGAAATGGACTCTCCTATGGATGGGTCCTAATGTGCTTTTGTGTCGATGGAGACCTTGGAATGAAGCGGGGGCACTGGGGTCCTGAGGGTTCTCCTAAACAGAGGCTTTGACACAGCTCCAACGTGCAATTTTCCCATGGGTAGATGAGATGTTTTCTGATGGGTGAGTCAAGAAACAGCCATATGCTGGTTTTGAAATCCAGGCCTCTGAGGAGAGATGCCTGGAAACCAAAGCAATGTATATGATTAGTGCCTAGGTGCCTGTTCTTTCCTTTTTACCTCTGGGGACATCTGTCTATGGGTCTGAGTACAGGTAGGTGCTCAGATCGGCTCAGATTGCCCCTGTTTTACCTGGGAAGCCACCACTAATGAGATGGATCAGGGACTTTAGAGGTTTATCCTATTAGAAGGGATGTGGCCATTGGAATGGGCACACACAATTCCCTTGGAGAGGGCAAGTACAGTCCTCAGGTTTCGCTCCAGGGGCCTGAGCCTTTAGGTTGTGTAGGCCAGGGCTGTTTGGACAGTTGTCTGAAAACACAAACTTGGCTTATGTTTCAGGTCATGTATGGCAGGACTTATCTACAGACCATGAGGAGAACTTTTCGGGATATGAGAAAAGGGCGAGTGTGAGGCTCTTGCTCAAGTTTTTGTCTCTGGATATCGTGTCACTCATGGTCGTGAAATTTCTGGGTGACTTCATGGGAAATGGACGAGTCTTACTCTCTGGTGGTTTGGACCAGTCCAAAGAGTTTGGGGTCACTCTGTGGGAAGGAAGAAGTCCGTTTTTTTTTTTTTTGATGTTGTTTTCTTTTTAACCTCAGGTGTCCCACCAAATGAGAGTTTCCAGAGTAGAGCCCTGGGGGGGGTGACTGGACAATCAGAAATCTGGTTAATAATTGGGCCTAGGGTCATATCAAGCCCATTATGACATCTAATGGTCCAGTCACTGAGAGGACTTACTAGAGGACAGGACTCATGCTGAGGGTCACAATGCGTGTTTATGCCCTTGTCCCACTCAAGAATGGGCGGGGCCTCAGGGTGAATGCTGGTTTCTCCTACACTGAACGTTGGACGACGTGCCAACCACAAGCTTTCTTACCGTGGGTAAGGAGGTGTTCTGATTTCTGCATCACACTCACCCCTGGGCAGTGATTGGAGATAATGTCTCGGTTCTGAGGCCTGAAAACTGAGGTAGGGAAGAGATGATGACCTAAGGCCATGGTGGGTCTTATGTGCTCAGTGTGCGGTCTGTTTTCTGGGTGTTGGTCAGGAGGTCCGGGTTCAGGTAGTGTCCGACAGTGCATTAGTGCCCAGGTTAGACTATATCATTTGGGTGAAGTCGAGTGCTGTGGAGGTTTATCCTCATTGAAGGTGCCTGGGCAGCTCATGAGGCAATAATTTTTTTCAAGAGGGCAGGCAGAGTGCTGCATTGTCAGTCCGGAATTGCCAACATGAGGGCTTCCGTGCCAGGAGTGTGAGGACGGAAGTCTGAGAGACAAGCTAGACTTGAGTTTCAGGGCGAAGGCACGGCAGGTACCCCCTGCAGATCTGAAACAATACGCATGCATCTGAAGTCAGGGCGAGGATCAGACGTTGGCTCAGGTTGGAGTTTCCGTGCATGAAGGCCGCTTCATGAAGGAAGCGGAATCTCGAGGCCATTGAGTTTTTCCCACGTTGGGAGTTCTGGGATGCCCCCTTCAAGGATTCCTTTAGCGGGACAATTGAGACCTTTTGGACAGCTCCAGGACATCCCATATGGAATGACTCCAGAGCACCGTTCGAGGTTGGATGCCTGGGAAGCCCACCTCGCATTCCAATTGTCTCCTAGTAACAAGACAGTTTAGATATGACGGCTCTGCGGGAGCAACCGGGGTGGCTGAGTTGAAATGGACTTTCCTGAGGATGGGTCGTAATGTGTTTTTGTGTCCATGAGGGCCTTGGAATGGGGCGGTGGCACCGGGACCATGAAGTACTCTCCTATGCTTTGGACATGGCTCCCATGCATAGGTTTCCTTGTGGAGACGAGATGAGTTCTGCTGGGTGCCTCAGCAAAACCCCTATGCTCGTATTGGAATCAGGCTTTTGAGGAGACATGTCTGTAAAACAAGGCAATGGATCCTATTATGGCCTAGGGTCCTGTCTGGTTCAATCTTTTCCTTGGGGACATCCATTTATGGTATGAGTGGAGGTCGATTATCAGCTGCTGTCAGACAGCCCTTGTTTGTTCCGGGCGACCTACACTATTGGGATGGCCTCAGGGACTTTGGAGGTTTCTCCTAATTTGTACGATTTTGGACAATGGAATGGGCAGAATTCCCATGGATTGTTAGGCACAGTCCTAATGTGTGGCTCCAGGGGACCCAGCCTGGAGGGTGTGTGGCCCAGGACTTTGAGGACAGAAGTCTGAAAACACAAACTCAGCTTAGGTTTGGGGACGTAGGTATGGCAGGCCTGAGCTACAAACCTTGAAAAGAACTCCTCAGGATATGAAGAAAGTGCGAGTCTGAGGCGCTTGCTCAGATTTTTGTCTCTGGATTTTGTATCAGCGACGGCACAATCTACAGACCTGAATCGAGATCTCGTGCATCTGAAGTCAGGGCGAGGATCAGACGATCGCTGAATTTGGTGTTTCTGTCCCTGACGGCCCCTTCACGAAGGGGCGGCATCACGAGGCCATGGGGGTTTTCCCACGATGGGAGTTGTGAGAAGCTCCAAACTGCAAAGTGTCTTCCGAGGACATTTGAGTCCTTTTTTTTTTCCCTCCGGGCCAATGATTCTGAGCAGGGTTCTAAGGATGCATGGCTGGGTAGCCCACCTCGCATTCCTATTGTCTCCTAGATACAAGACAGGTTATCTGCTGGATCTGGGGGAGCAACCGAGGAGGCTGAGTTGAAATGGACTCTCCTTTGGATGGGTCCTAATGTGCTTTTGTGTCTATGGAGACCTTGGAATGAAGCGGGGGCACTGGGGCCCTGAAGGGTTCTTCTAAACAGAGGCTTTGACACAGCTCCAACGTGCAAGTTTCCCAAGGGTAGATGAGATGTTTTCTGATGGGTGACTCAAGAAAGAGCTATATGCTGGTTTTGAAATCCAGGCCTCTGAGGAGAGATGCCTGGAAACCAAAGCAATGGATATGATTAGTGCCTAGGGGCCTGTTCTTTCCTTTTTACCTCTGGGGACATCTGTCTATGGGTCTGAGTACAGGTAGGTGCTCAGATCGGCTCAGATTGCCCCTGTTTTACCTGGGAAGCCACCACTATTGAGATGGATCAGGGACTTTGGAGATTTATCCTATTAGAAGGGATGTGGCCATTGGAATGGGCACACACAATTCCCTTGGAGAGGGCAAGTACAGTCCTCAGGTTTGGCTCCTGTGGCCTGAGCCTGTAGGTTGTGTAGGCCAGGGCTGTTTGGACAGTTGTCTGAAACAACAAACTTGGCTTATGTTTCAGGTCATAGGTATGGCAGGACTTAAACTACAGACCATGAGGAGAACTTTTCGGGATTTGAGAAAAGGGCGAGTGTGAGGCTCTTGCTCAAGTTTTTGTCTCTGGATATCGTGTCACTCATGGTCGTGAAATTTCTGGGTGACTTCATGGGAAATAGACGAGTCTTACTCCCTGGTGGTTTGGACCAGTCCAAAGCGTTTGGGGTCACTCTGTGGGATGGAAGAAGTCCGTTTTTTTTTTTTTTTTTTGATGTTGTTTTCTATTTAACCTCAGGTGTCCCACCAAATTAGGGATTCCAGAGTAGAGCCCTGGGGGGGTGGTGACTGGATATTCAGAAATCTGGTTAAAAATTGGGGCGTAGGGACATATCAAGCCCATTATGACAACTAATGGTCCAGTCACTGAGAGGACTTACTAGAGGACAGGACTCATGCTGAGGGTCAGAATGCGTTGTTATGCTTTTGTCGCACTCAAGAATGGGCGGGGCCTCAGGGTGAATGCTGGTTTCTCCTACACTGAATGTTGGACGGCGTGCCAAACACAAGGTTTCTTACCATGGGTAAGGAGGTGTTCTGATTTCTGCATCAACTCACCCCTGGGCAGTGATTGGAGATAATGTCTCGGTTCTGAGATCTGAAAACTGAGGTAGGGAAGAGAGGATGACCTAAGGACAAGGTGGTCTTATATGCTCAGTGTGCGGACTGCTTTCCGGGTGTTGGTCAGGAGGTCCGGGCTCAGGTTGTGTCCGACAGTGCATTAGTGCCCAGGTTAGACTATATCATTTGGGTGAAGTCGAGTGCTGTGGAGGTTTATCCTCATTGAAGGTGCCTGGGCAGCTCATGAGGCAATAATTTTTTTCTAGAGGGAAAGCAGAGTGCTGCATTGTGGGTCCGGAATTGCCAAACTTGAGGGCTTCGGGGCCAGGAGTGTGAGGACGGAAGTCTGAGAAGACAAGCAAGACTTGGGTTTCAGGGCAAGGGCACGGAACGTACCCCCTGCAGATCTGAAACAATACTAATGCATCTGAAGTCAGGGCGAGGATCAGACGTTGGCTCAGGTTGGAGTTTCCGTGCATGACGGCCGCTTCATGAAGGGAGTGGAATCTCGAGGCCATTGAGGTTTTCCCACGTTGGGAGTTGTGGGATGCCCCCTTCAAGGATTCCTTCTGCGGGACAATAGAGACCTGTTGGACAGCTCCAGGACATCCCATATGGAATGACTCCAGAGCACTGTTCGAGGATGGATGCCTTGGAAGCCCGCCTTGCATTCCAATTGTCTCCTAGCAACAAGGCAGTTTAGATCTGATGGCTCAGCGGGAGCAACCGGGGTGGCTGAGTTGAAATGGACTTTCCTGAGGATGGGTCCTAATGTGTTTTTGTGTCCATGAGGGCCTTGGAATGGGGCGGTGGCACCGGGACCCTGAAGTACTCTCCTATGCTTTGGACATGGCTCCCATGCACAGGTTTCCTTGTGGAGACGAGATGACTTCTGCTGGGTGCCTCAGCAAAACCCCTATGCTCGTATTTGAATCAGGCTTTTGAGGAGACATGCCTGTAAACCAAGGCAATGGATCCTATTATGGCCTAGGGTCCTGTCTGGTTCAATCTTCTCCTCTGGGGACTTCCATTTATGGTATGAGTGGTGGTAGATTATCAGCTGGTGTCAGACAGCCCTTGTTTGTTCCGGGCAACCTACACGATTGGAAAGGCCTCAGGTACTTTGGAGGTTTCTCCTAATTTGTACGATTTTGGACAATGGAATGGGCAGAATTCCCATGGATTGGTAGGCACAGTCCTAATGTGTGGCTCCAGGGGCCCCAGCCTGGAGGGTGTGTGTCCCTGGACTTTGAGGACAGAAGTCTGAAAACACAAACTCAGCTTAGGTTTGGGGACGTAGGTATGGCAGGCCCGATCTACAAACCATGAGAAGAACTCTTCAGGATATGAAGAAAGTGCGAGTCTGAGGTGCTTGCTCAGGTTGTTGTCTCTGGATTTTGTATCAGCGATGGCACAATCTACAGACCTGAATCGAGATCTCGTGCATCTGAAGTCAGGGCGAGGATCAGATGATCGCTCAAGTTGGTGTTTCTGTCCCTGATGGCCCCTTCACGAAGGGGGGGCATCACGAGGCCATGGGGGTTTTCCCACGATGGGATTGTGAGAAGCTCCAAACTGCAAAGTGTCTTCTGCAGGACAATTGAGACCTGTTGTTTGGCTCCAGGCCAATGATTCTGCGCAGGGTTCTAAGGATCTATGGCTGGGTAGCCCACCTCGCAATCCAATTGTCTCCTAGACACAAGACAGGTTAGATCTGACGGCTCTGCGGGAGCAACCGTGGTGGCTGATTTGAAATGGACTTTCCTGAGGATGGGTCCTAATGTGTTTTTGTGTCCATGAGTTCCTTGGAATGGGGCGGTGGCACCGGGACACTGAAGTACTCTCCTATTTTTTGGACATGGCTCCCATGCACAGGTTTCCTTGTGGAGACGAGATGAGTTCTGCTGGGTGCCTCAGCAAAACCCCTATGCTCGTATTTGAATCAGGCTTTTGAGGAGACATGCCTGTAAACCAGGGCAATGGATCCTATTATGGCCTAGGGTCCTGTCTGGTTCAATCTTCTCCTATGGGGACATCCATTTATGGTATGAGTGGAGGTAGATTATCAGCTGGTGTCAGACAGCCCTTGTTTGTTCCGGGCGACCTACACTATTGGGATGGCCTCAGGGACTTTGGAGGTTTCTCCTAATTTGTACGATTTTGGACAATGGAATGGGCAGAATTCTCATGGATTGGTAGGCACAGTCCTAATATGTGGCTCCAGGGGCCCCAGCCTGGAGGGTGTGTGGCCCAGGACTTTGAGGACAGAAGTCTGAAAACACAAACTCAGCTTAGGTTTGGGGACGTAGGTATGGCAGGCCCGATCTACAAACCATGAGAAGAACTCTTCAGGTAATGAAGAAAGTGCGAGTCTGAGGTGCTTGCTCAGGTTTTTGTCTCTGGATTTTGTATCAGCGATGGCACAATCTACAGACCTGAATCGAGATCTCGTGCATCTGAAGTCAGGGCGAGGATCAGACGATCGCTCAAGTTGGTGTTCCTGTCCCTGATGGCCCATAAACGAAGTGGGGGCATCACGAGGCTATGGGGGTTTTCCCACGATGAGATTTGTGAGAAGCTCCAAACTGCAAAGTGTCTTCTGCAGGACAATTGAGACCTGTTGTTTGGCTCCAGGCCAATGATTCTGAGCAGGGTTCTAAGGATGCATGGCTGGGTAGCCCACTTCGCATTCCAATTGTCTCCTAGACACAAGACAAATTAGATCTGCTGGATCTGGGGGAGCAACCGAGGAGGCTGAGTTGAAATGGACTCTCCTATGGATGGGTCCTAATGTGCTTTTGTGTCGATGGAGACCTTGGAATGAAGTGGTGGCACTGGGGTCCTGAGGGTTCTCCTAAACAGAGGCTTTGACACAGCTCCAACGTGCAAGTTTCCCATGGGTAGATGAGATGTTTTCTGATGGGTGAGTCAAGAAACAGCCATATGCTGGTTTTGAAATCCAGGCCTCTGAGGAGAGATGCCTGGAAACCAAAGCAATGTATATGATTAGTGCCTAGGTGCCTGTTCTTTCCTTTTTACCTCTGGGGACATCTGTCTATGGGTCTGAGTACAGGTAGGTGCTCAGATCGGCTCAGATTGCCCCTGTTTTACCTGGGAAGCCACCACTAATGAGATGGATCAGGGACTTTAGAGGTTTATCCTATTAGAAGGGATGTGGCCATTGGAATGGGCACACACAATTCCCTTGGAGAGGGCAAGTACAGTCCTCAGGTTTGGCTCCAGGGGCCTGAGCCTTTAGGTTGTGTAGGCCAGGGCTGTTTGGACAGTTGTCTGAAAACACAAACTTGGCTTATGTTTCAGGTCATGTATGTCAGGACTTATCTACAGACCATGAGGAGAACTTTTCGGGATATGAGAAAAGGGCGAGTGTGAGGCTCTTGCTCAAGTTTTTGTCTCTGGATATCGTGTCACTCATGGTCGTGAAATTTCTGGGTGACTTTATGGGAAATGGACGAGTCTTACTCTCCGGTGGTTTGGACCAGTCCAAAGAGTTTGAGGTCACTCTGTGGGAAGGAAGAAGTCCGTTTTTTTTTTTTTTTTGATGTTGTTTTCTTTTTAACCTCAGGTGTCCCACCAAATGAGAGATTCCAGAGTAGAGCCCTGGGGTGGGTGACTGGACAATCAGAAATCTGGTTAATAATTGGACCTAGGGTAATATCAAGCCCATTATGACATCTAATGGTCCAGTCACTGAGAGGACTTACTAGAGGACAGGACTCATGCTGATGGTCACAATGCGTGTTTATGCCCTTGTCGCACTCAAGAATGGGCGGGGCCTCAGGGTGAATGCTGGTTTCTCCTACACTGAACGTTGGACGACGTGCCAACCACAAGCTTTCTTACCGTGGGTAAGGAGGTGTTCTGATTTCTGCATCACACTCACCCCTGGGCAGTGATTGGAGATAATGTCTCGGTTCTGAGGCCTGAAAACTGAGGTAGGGAAGAGATGATGACCTAAGGCCATGGTGGGTCTTATGTGCTCAGTGTGCGGTCTGCTTTCCGGGTGTTGGTCAGGAGGTCCGGGCTCAGGTTCTGTCCGACATTGCATTAGTGCCCAGGTTAGAATATTTAATTTGGGTAAAGTCGAGTGCTGTGGAGGTTTATCCTCATTGAAGGTGCCTGGGCAGCACATGAGGCAATAATTTTTTTCTAGAGGCAGGCAGAGTGCTGCATTGTGGGTCCGGAATTGCCAAACATGAGGGCTTCGGGGCCAGGAGTGTGAGGACGGAAGTCTGAAAAGTCAAGCTAGACTTGGGTTTCAGGGAGACGGCACGGCAGGTATCCCCTGCAGATCTGAAACAATACTCATGCATCTGAATCAGGGGAGGATCAGACGTTGGCTCAGGTTGGTTTCCATGCATGATGGCCGTTTCATGAAAGGAGTGGAATATCGGGGCCATTGAGGTTTTCCCACGTTGGGAGTTGTGGGATGCCCCCTTCAAGGATTCCTTCTGCGGGACAATTGAGACCTGTTGGACAGCTCCAGGACATCCCATATGGAATGACTCCAGAGAACCGTTCGAGGATGGATGCCTGGAAGCCAGCTTCGTATTCCAATTGTCTCCAAACAACTAGACAGTTTAGATCTGATGGCTCTGCGGGAGCAACCGGGGTGGCTGAGTTGAAATGGACTTTCCTGAGGATGGGTCCTAATGTGTTTTTGTGTCCATGAGGGCCTTGGAATGGATCGGTGGCACCGGGACCCTGAAGTTCTCTCCTATGCTTTGGACATGGCTCCCATGCACAGGTTTCCTTGTGGAGACGAGATGACTTCTGCTGGGTGCCTCAGCAACACCCCTATGCTCATATTGGAATCAGGCCTTTGAGGAGACATGCGTGTAAACCAAGGCAATGGATGCTATTATGGCCTAGGGTCCTGTCTGGTTCAATCTTCTCCTCTGGGGACATCCATTTATTGTATGAGTGGAGGTAGATTATCTGCTGGTGTCAGACAGCCCTTGTTTGTTCCGTGCGACCTACACTATTGGGATGGCCTCAGGGACTTTGGAGGTTTCTCCTAATTTGTAGGATTTTGGACAATGGAATGGGCAGAATTCTCATGGATTGGTAGGCACAGTCCTAATGTGTGGCTCCAGGGGCCCCAGCCTGGAGGGTGTGAGGACCAGGACTTTGAGGACAGAAGTCTGAAAACACAAACTCAGCTTAGGTTTGGGGACGTAGGTATGGCAGGCCCGATCTACAAACCATGAGAAGAACTCTTCAGGATATGAAGAAAGTGCGAGTCTGAGGCGCTTGTTCAGGTTGTTGTCTCTGGATTTTGTATCAGCGATGGCACAATCTACAGACCTGAATCGAGATCTCGTGCATCTGAAGTCAGGGCGAGGATCAGATGATCGCTCAAGTTGGTGTTTCTGTCCCTGATGGCCCCTTCAAGAAGGGGGGGGGGCATCACGAGGCCATGGGGGTTTTCCCACGATGAGTGTTAGAAGCTCCAAACTGCAAAGTGTCTTCTGCAGGACAATTGAGACCTGTTGTTTGGCTCCAGGCCAATGATTCTGAGCATGGTTCTAAGGATGCATGGCTGGGTAGCCCACCTCGCATTCCAATTGTCTCCTAGACACAAGACAAATTAGATCTGCTGGATCTGGGGGAGCAACCGAGGAGGCTGAGTTGAAATGGACTCTCCTATGGATGGGTCCTAATGTGCTTTTGTGTCTATGGAGACCTTGGAATGAAGCGGTGGCACTGGGGTCCTGAAGGGTTCTCCTGAACGGAGGCTTTGACACAGCTCCAACGTGCAAGTTTCCCATGGGTAGATGAGATGTTTTCTGATGGGTGAGTCAAGAAACAGCCATATGCTGGTTTTGAAATCCAGGCCTCTGAGGAGAGATGTCTGGAAACCAAAGCAATAGATATGACTAGTGCCTAGGTGCCTGTTCTTTCCTTTTTACCTCTGGGGACATCTGTCTATGGGTCTGAGTACAGGTAGGTGCTCAGATGGGCTCAGATTGCCCCTGTTTTACCTGGGAAGCCACCACAAATGAGATGGATCAGGGCCTTTGAGGTTTATCCTATTAGAAGGGATGTGGCCATTGGAATGGGCACACACAATTCCCTTGGAGAGGGTAAGTACAGTCCTCAGGTTCGGCTCCAGGGGCCTGAGCCTGTAGGTTGTGTAGGATAGGGCTGTTTGGACAGTTGTCTGAAAACACAAACTTGGTTATGTTTCAGGTCATAGGTATGGCAGGACTTATCTACAGACCATGAGGAGAACTTTTCGGGATTTGAGAAAAGGGCCAGTGTGAGGCTCTTGCTCACGTTTTTGTCTCTGGATATCGTGTCACTCATGGACGTGAAATTTCTGGGTGACTTCATGGGAAATGGACGAGTCTTACTCCCTGGTGGTTTGGACCAGTCCAAAGCGTTTGGGGTCACTCTGTGGGAAGGAAGAAGTCCGTTTTTTTTTTTTGATGTTGTTTTCTTTTTAACCTCAGGTGTCTCACCTAATGAGGGATTCCTGAGTAGAGCCCTGGGGGGCGTAACTGGACATTCAGAAATCTGGTTAAAAATTGGCGCCTAGGGACATATCAAGCCCATTATGACATCTAATGGTCCAGTCACTGAGAGGACTACTAGAGGACAGGACTCATGCTGAGGGTCACAATGCGTGTTTATGCCCTTGTCGCACTCAAGATTGGGCGGGGCCTCAGGGTGAATGCTGGTTTCTCCTACACTGAACGTTGGACGACGTGCCAACCACAAGGTTTCTTACCGTGTGTAAGGAGGTGTTCTGATTTATGCATCACACTCACCCCTGGACAGTTATTGGAAATAATGTCTCGGTTCTGAGGCCTGAAAACTGAGGTAGGGAAGAGATGATGACCTAAGGCCATGGCGGGTCTTATGTGCTCAGTGTGCGGTCTGCTTTCCGGGTCTTGGTCGGGAGGTCCGGGCTCAGGTTGTGTCTGACAGTGCATTAAGGCCCAGTGTAGAATATATACTTAGGGTAAAGTCCAGTGCTGTGGAGGTTTATCCTCATTGAAGGTGCCTGGGCAGCTCATGAGGCAATAATTTTTTTCTAGAGGGCAGGCAGAGTACTGCATTGTGGGTCCGGAATTGCCAACCTTGAGGGCTTCGGGGCCAGGAGTGTGAGGACGGAAGTCTGAGAAGACAAGCAAGACTTGGGTTTCAGGGCGAGGGCACGGCAAGTACCCCTGCAGATCTGAACCAATACTCATGCATCTGAATCAGGGGGAGGATCAGACGTTGGCTCAGGTTGGAGTTTCTGTGCATGACGGCCGTTTCATGAAAGGAGTGGAATCTCGAGGCCATTGAGGTTTTCCCACGTTGGGAGTTGTGGGATGCCCCCTTCAAGGATTCCTTCTGCGGGACAATTGAGACCTGTTGGACAGCTCCAGGACATCCCATATGGAATGACTCCAGAGCACTGTTCGAGGATGGATGCCTGGCAGACAGCTTCGCATTCCAATTGTCTCCTAGCAACAAGACAGTTTAGATCTGATGGCTCTGCGGGAGCAACCGGGGTGGCTGAGTTGAAATGGACTTTCCTGAGGATGGGTCCTAATG
The DNA here is from genome assembly GCF_964662115.1 of Mustela nivalis. NCBI lineage: Eukaryota > Metazoa > Chordata > Mammalia > Carnivora > Mustelidae > Mustela > Mustela nivalis. Next base: position 1,863,101 of record NW_028136510.1, on the reverse strand, counting down.
TGTTTTTGTGTCCATGAGGGCCGTGGAATGGATCGGTGGCACCGGGACCCTGAAGTTCTCTCCTATGCTTTGGACATGGCTCCCATGCACAGGTTTCCTTGTGGAGAGGAGATGACTTCTGCTGGGTGCCTCAGCAACACCCCTATGCTCATATTGGAATCAGGCTTTTGAGGAGACATGCGTGTAAACCAAGGCAATGGATGCTATTATGGCCTAGGGTCCTGTCTGGTTCAATTTTCTCCTCTGGGGACATCCATTTATGGTATGAGTGGAGGTAGATTATCTGCTGGTGTCAGACAGCCCTTGTTTGTTCCGTGCGACCTACACTATTGGGATGGCCTCAGGGACTTTGTAGGTTTCTCCTAATTTGTAGGATTTTGGACAATGGAATGGGCAGAATTCTCATGGATTGGTAGGCACAGTCCTAATGTGTGGCTCCAGGGGCCCCAGCCTGGAGGGTGTGAGGACCAGGACTTTGAGGACAGAAGTCTGAAAACACAAACTCAGCTTAGGTTTGGGGACGTAGGTATGGCAGGCCCGATCTACAAACCATGAGAAGAACTCTTCAGGATATGAAGAAAGTGCGAGTCTGAGGCGCTTGTTCAGGTTGTTGTCTCTGGATTTTGTATCAGCGATGGCACAATCTACAGACCTGAATCGAGATCTCGTGCATCTGAAGTCAGGGCGAGGATCAGATGATCGCTCAAGTTGGTGTTTCTGTCCCTGATGGCCCCTTCAAGAAGGGGGGGGGCATCACGAGGCCATGGGGGTTTTCCCACGATGAGTGTTAGAAGCTCCAAACTGCAAAGTGTCTTCTGCAGGACAATTGAGACCTGTTGTTTGGCTCCAGGCCAATGATTCTGAGCATTGTTCTAAGGATGCATGGCTGGGTAGCCCACCTCGCATTCCAATTGTCTCCTAGACACAAGACAAATTAGATCTGCTGGATCTGGGGGAGCAACCGAGGAGGCTGAGTTGAAATGGACTCTCCTATGGATGGGTCCTAATGTGCTTTTGTGTCTATGGAGACCTTGGAATGAAGCGGTGGCACTGGGGTCCTGAAGGGTTCTCCTGAACGGAGGCTTTGACACAGCTCCAACGTGCAAGTTTCCCATGGGTAGATGAGATGTTTTCTGATGGGTGAGTCAAGAAACAGCCATATGCTGGTTTTGAAATCCAGGCCTCTGAGGAGAGATGTCTGGAAACCAAAGCAATAGATATGACTAGTGCCTAGGTGCCTGTTCTTTCCTTTTTACCTCTGGGGACATCTGTCTATGGGTCTGAGTACAGGTAGGTGCTCAGATGGGCTCAGATTGCCCCTGTTTTACCTGGGAAGCCACCACAAATGAGATGGATCAGGGCTTTTGAGGTTTATCCTATTAGAAGGGATGTGGCCATTGGAATGGGCACACACAATTCCCTTGGAGAGGGCAAGTACAGTCCTCAGGTTCGGATCCAGGGGCCTGAGCCTGTAGGTTGTGTAGGATAGGGCTGTTTGGACAGTTGTCTGAAAACACAAACTTGGTTATGTTTCAGGTCATAGGTATGGCAGGACTTATCTACAGACCATGAGGAGAACTTTTCGGGATTTGAGAAAAGGGCCAGTGTGAGGCTCTTGCTCACGTTTTTGTCTCTGGATATCGTGTCACTCATGGACGTGAAATTTCTGGGTGACTTCATGGGAAATGGACGAGTCTTACTCCCTGGTGGTTTGGACCAGTCCAAAGCGTTTGGGGTCACTCTGTGGGAAGGAAGAAGTCCGTTTTTTTTTTTTTTTGATGTTGTTTTCTTTTTAACCTCAGGTGTCTCACCTAATGAGGGATTCCTGAGTAGAGCCCTGGGGTGCGTAACTGGACATTCAGAAATCTGGTTAAAAATTGGCGCCTAGGGACATATCAAGCCCATTATGACATCTAATGGTCCAGTCACTGAGAGGACTACTAGAGGACAGGACTCATGCTGAGGGTCACAATGCGTGTTTATGCCCTTGTCGCACTCAATAATGGGCGGGGCCTCAGGGTGAATGCTGGTTTCTCCTACACTGAACGTTGGACGACGTGCCAACCACAAGGTTTCTTACCGTGTGTAAGGAGGTGTTCTGATTTCTGCATCACACTCACCCCTGGACAGTTATTGGAAATAATGTCTCGGTTCTGAGGCCTGAAAACTGAGGTAGGGAAGAGATGATGACCTAAGGCCATGGCGGGTCTTATGTGCTCAGTGTGCGGTCTGCTTTCCGGGTCTTGGTCGGGAGGTCCGGGCTCAGGTTGTGTCCGACAGTGCATTAAGGCCCAGTGTAGAATATATACTTAGGGTAAAGTCCAGTGCTGTGGGGGTTTATCCTCATTGAAGGTGCCTGGGCAGCTCATGAGGCAATATTTTTTTCTAGAGGGCAGGCAGATAGCTGCATTGTGGGTCCGGAATTGCCAACCTTGAGGGCTTCGGGGCCAGGAGTGTGAGGACGGAAGTCTGAGAAGACAAGCAAGACTTGGGTTTCAGGGCGAGGGCACGGCAAGTACCCCTGCAGATCTGAACCAATACTCATGCATCTGAATCAGGGGGAGGATCAGACGTTGGCTCAGGTTGGAGTTTCTGTGCATGACGGCCGCTTCATGAAAGGAGTGGAATCTCGAGGCCATTGAGGTTTTCCCACGTTGGGAGTTGTGGGATGCCCCCTTCAAGGATTCCTTCTGCGGGACAATTGAGACCTGTTGGACAGCTCCAGGACATCCCATATGGAATGACTCCAGAGCACCGTTCGAGGATGGATGCCTGGAAGCCAGCTTCGCATTCCAATTGTCTCCTAGCAACAAGACAGTTTAGATCTGATGGCTCTGCGGGAGCAACCGGGGTGGCTGAGTTGAAATGGACTTTCCTGAGGATGGGTCCTAATGTGTTTTTGTGTCCATGAGGGCCTTGGAATGGGGCGGTGGCACCGCGACCCTGAAGTACTCTTCTATGTTTTGGACATGGCTCCCATGCACAGGATTCCTTGTGGAGACGAGATGAGTTCTGCTGAGTGCCTCAGCAAAACCCCTATGCTTGTATTGGAATCAGGCTTTTTAGGAGACATGCCTGTATACCAAGGCAATGGATCCTATTATGGCCTAGGGTCCTGTCTGGTTCAATCTTCTCATCTGGGGACATCCATTTATGGTATGAGTGGAGGTCGATTATCAGCTGGTGTCAGACAGCCTTGTTTGTTCCGGGCGACCTACACTATTGGGATGGCCTCAGGGACTTTGGAGGTTTCTCCTAATTTGTACGATTTTGGACAATGGAATGGGCAGAATTCTCATGGATTGGTAGGCACAGTCCTAATGTGTGGCTCCAGGGGTCCCAGCCTGGAGGGTGTGTGGCCCAGGACTTGAGGACAGAAGTCTGAAAACACAAACTCAGCTTAGGAAGGGGAGGTAGGAATGGCAGGCCCGATCTACAAACCATGAGAAGAACTCTTCAGGAAATGAAGAAAGTGCGAGTCTGAGGCGCTTGCTCAGGTTTTTGTCTCTGGATTTTGTATCTGCGATGGCACAATCTACAGACCTGAATCGAGATCTCGTGCATCTGAAGTCAGGGCGAGGATCAGACGATCGCTCAAGTTGGTGTTTCTGTCCCTGATGGCCCCTTCACGAAGGGGGGGCATCACGAGGCCATGGGGGTTTTCCCACGATGGGATTTGTGAGAAGCTCCAAACTGCAAAGTGTCTTCTGCAGGACAATTGAGACCTGCTGTTTGGCTCCAGGCCAATGATTCTGAGCAGGGTTCTAAGGATGCATGGCTGGGTAGCCCACGTCGCAATCCAATTGTCTCCTAGACACAAGACAGGTTAGATCTGCTGGATCTGGGGGAGCAACCGAGGAGGCTGAGTTGAAATGGACTCTCCTATGGATGGGTCCTAATATGCTTTTGTGTCGATGGAGACCTTGGAATGAAGCGGTGGCACTGGGGCCCTGAAATGTTCTCCTAAACAGATGCTTTGACACAGCTCCAACGTGCAAGTTTCCCATGTGTAGATGAGATGTTTTCTGATGGTTGAGTCAAGAAACAGCCATATGCTGGTTTTGAAATCCAGGCCTCTGAGGAGAGATGCCTGGAAACCAAAGCAATGGATATGATTAGTGCCTAGGGGCCTGTTCTTTCCTTCTGACCTCTGGGGACATCTGTCTATGGGTCTGAGTACAGGTAGGTGCTCAGATGGGCTCAGATTGCCCCTGTTTTACCTGGGAAGCCACCACTAATGAGATGGATCAGGGACTTTGGAGGTTTATCGTATTAGAAGGGATGTGGCCATTGGAATGGGCACACACAATTCCCTTGGAGAGGGCAAGTACAGTCCTCAGGTTTGGCTCCAGGGGCCTGAGCCTATAGGTTGTGTAGGGCAGGGCTGTTTGGACAGTTGTCTGAAAACACAAACTTGGCTTATGTTTCAGGTCATAGGTATGGCAGGACTTATCTACAGACCATGAGGAGAACTTTTCGGGATTTGAGAAAAGGGCCAGTGTGAGGCTCTTGCTCATGTTTTTGTCTCTGGATATCGTGTCACTCATGGTCGTGAAATTTCTGGGTGACTTCATGGGAAATGGACGTGTCTTACTCCCTGGTGGTTTGGACCAGTCTAAAGCGTTTGGGGTCACTCTGTGGGATGGAAGAGGTCCGTTTTTTTTTTTTTTTTTTTTGATGTTGTTTTCTTTTTAACCTCAGGTGTCTCACCTAATGAGGGATTCCTGAGTAGCGCCCTTGGGGGGGGTGACTGGACATTCAGAAATCTGGTTAAAAATTGGCGCCTAGGGACATATCAAGCCCATTATGACATCTAATGGTCCAGTCACTGAGAGGACTTACTAGAGGACAGTACTCATGCTGAGGGTCACAATGCGTGTTTATGCCCTTGTCGCACTCAAGATTGGGCGGGGCCTCAGGGTGAATGCTGGTTTCTCCTACACTGAACGTTGGACGACGTGCCAACCACAAGGTTTCTTACCATGGGTAAGGAGGTGTTCTGATTTCTGCATCACACTCACCCCTGGGCAGTGATTGGAGATAATGTCTCGGTTCTGAGGCCTGAAAACTGAGGTAGGGAAGAGATGATGACCTAAGGCCATGGCAGGGCTTATGTGCTCAGTGTGCTCTGTGCTTTCCGGGTGTTGGTCAGGAGGTCCGTGCTCACGTTGTGTCCGACAGTGCATTAGTGCCCAGGTTAGACTATATAATTTGTGTGAAGTCGTGTGCTGTGGAGGTTTATCATCATTGAAGGTGCCTGTACAGCTCATGATGCAATAATTTTTTTCTAGGGGGCAGGCAGAGTGCTGCATTGTGGGTCCGGAATTGCCAAACTTGAGGGCTTCGGGGCCAGGAGTGTGAGGACGGAATTCTGAGAAGACAAGCTAGACTTGGGTTTCAGGGCGAGGGCACGGCAGGTACCCCCTGCAGATCTGAACCAATACTCATGAATCTGAAGTCAGGGCGAGGATCAGACGTTGGCTCAGGTTGGAGTTTCCGCGCATGACGGCCGCTTCATGAAGGGAGTGGAATCTCGAGGCCATTGAGGATTTCCCACGTTGGGAGTTGTGGGATGCCCCCTTCAAGGATTCCTTTTGCGGGACAATTGAGACCTGTTGGACAGCTCCAGGACATCCCTTATAAAATGACTCCAGAGCACCGTTCGAGGATGGATGCCTGGGAAGCCCGCCTTGCACACCAATTGTCTACTAGCAATAAGACAGTTTAGATCTGATGGCTCTGCGGGAGCAACCGGGGTTGGTGTGTTGAAATGGACTTTCCTGAGGATGGGTCCTAATGTGTTTTTGTGTCCATGAGGGCCCTGGAATGGGGTTGTGGTACCGGGACACTGAAGTACTCTCCTATGCTTTGGACATGGCTCCCATGCACAGGTTTCCTTGTGGAGATGAGATGAGTTCTGCTGGGTGCCTCAGCAAAACCCCTATGCTCGTATTGGAATCAAGCTTTTGAGGAGACATGCCTGTAAACCAAGGCAATGGATCCTATTATGGCCTAGGGTCCTGTCTGGTTCAATCTTCCCCTCTGGGGACATCCATGTATGGTATGAGTGGAGGTAGATTATCAGCTGGTGTCAGACAGCCCTTGTTTGTTCCGGGCGACCTACAAAATTGGGATAGCCTCAGGGATTTTGGAGGTTTCTCCTAATTTGTACGATTTTGGACAATGGAATGGGCAGAATTCCCATGGATTTGTAGGCACAGTCCTAATGTGTGGCTTCAGAGGCTCCAGAATGAGGGTGTGTGGCCCAAGACTTTGAGGACAGAAGTCTGAAAACACAAACTCAGCTTAGGTTTGGGGACGTAGGTATGGCAGGCCCGATCTACAAACCATGAGAAGAACTCTTCAGGATATGAAGAAAGTGCGAGTCTGAGGCTCTTGCTCAGGTTTTTTCTCTGGATTTTGTATCAGCGATGGCACAATCTACAGACCTGAATCGAGATCTCGTGCATCTGAAGTCAGGGCGAGGATCAGATGATTGCTCAAGTTGGTGTTTCTGTCCCTGATGGCCCATTCACGAAGGGGGGCATCACGAGGCTATGGGGGTTTTCCCACGATGGGATTTGTGAGAATCTCCGAACTGCAAAGTGTCTTCTGCAGGACAATTGCGACCTGCTGTTTGGCTCCGCTAATGATTCTGAGCAGGGTTCTAAGGATGCATGGCTGGGTAGCCCACCTCGCATTCCAATTGTCTCCTAGACACAAGACAAGTTAGATCTGCTGGATCTGGGGGAGCAACTGAGGAGGCTGAGTTGAAATGGACTCTCCTATGGATGGGTCCTAATGTGCTTTTGTGTCAATGGAGACCTTGGAATGAAGCCGTGGCACTGGGGTCCTGAAGGGTTCTCCTAAACAGAGGCTTTGACACAGCTCCAAAGTGCAGGTTTCCCTTATGTAGATGAGATGTTTTCTGATCGGTGAGTCAAGAAACAGCCATATGCTGGTTTTGAAATCCAGGCCTCTGAGGAGAGATGCCTGGAAACCAAAGCAATGGATATGATTAGTGCCTAGGGGCCTGTTCTTTCCTTTTTACCTCTGGGGACATCTTTCTATGGGTCTGAGTACAGGTAGGTGCTCAGATGGGCTCACATTGCCCCTGTTTGTCCTGGGAAGCCACCACTAATGAGATGGATCAGGGACTTTGGAGGTTTCTCCTATTAGAAGGGATGTGGCCATTGGAATGGGCACACACAATTCCCTTGGAGAGGGCAAGTACAGTCCTCAGGTTTGGCTCCAGGGGCCTGAGCCTATAGGTTGTGTAGGGCAGGGCTGTTTGGACAGTTGTCTGAAAACACAAACTTGGCTTATGTTTCAGGTCATAGGTATGGCAGGACTTATCTACAGACCATGAGGAGAACTTTTCGGGATTTGAGAAAAGGGCCAGTGTGAGGCTCTTGCTCATGTTTTTGTCTCTGGATATCGTGTCACTCATGGTCGTGAAATTTCTGGGTGACTTCATGGGAAATGGACGTGTCTTACTCCCTGGTGGTTTGGACCAGTCTAAAGCGTTTGGGGTCACTCTGTGGGATGGAAGAGGTCCGTTTTTTTTTTTTTTTTTTTTGATGTTGTTTTCTTTTTAACCTCAGGTGTCTCACCTAATGAGGGATTCCTGAGTAGCGCCCTTGGGGGGGGTGACTGGACATTCAGAAATCTGGTTAAAAATTGGCGCCTAGGGACATATCAAGCCCATTATGACATCTAATGGTCCAGTCACTGAGAGGACTTACTAGAGGACAGTACTCATGCTGAGGGTCACAATGCGTGTTTATGCCCTTGTCGCACTCAAGATTGGGCGGGGCCTCAGGGTGAATGCTGGTTTCTCCTACACTGAACGTTGGACGACGTGCCAACCACAAGGTTTCTTACCATGGGTAAGGAGGTGTTCTGATTTCTGCATCACACTCACCCCTGGGCAGTGATTGGAGATAATGTCTCGGTTCTGAGGCCTGAAAACTGAGGTAGGGAAGAGATGATGACCTAAGGCCATGGCAGGGCTTATGTGCTCAGTGTGCTCTGTGCTTTCCGGGTGTTGGTCAGGAGGTCCGTGCTCACGTTGTGTCCGACAGTGCATTAGTGCCCAGGTTAGACTATATAATTTGTGTGAAGTCGTGTGCTGTGGAGGTTTATCATCATTGAAGGTGCCTGTACAGCTCATGATGCAATAATTTTTTTCTAGGGGGCAGGCAGAGTGCTGCATTGTGGGTCCGGAATTGCCAAACTTGAGGGCTTCGGGGCCAGGAGTGTGAGGACGGAATTCTGAGAAGACAAGCTAGACTTGGGTTTCAGGGCGAGGGCACGGCAGGTACCCCCTGCAGATCTGAACCAATACTCATGAATCTGAAGTCAGGGCGAGGATCAGACGTTGGCTCAGGTTGGAGTTTCCGCGCATGACGGCCGCTTCATGAAGGGAGTGGAATCTCGAGGCCATTGAGGATTTCCCACGTTGGGAGTTGTGGGATGCCCCCTTCAAGGATTCCTTTTGCGGGACAATTGAGACCTGTTGGACAGCTCCAGGACATCCCTTATAAAATGACTCCAGAGCACCGTTCGAGGATGGATGCCTGGGAAGCCCGCCTTGCACACCAATTGTCTACTAGCAATAAGACAGTTTAGATCTGATGGCTCTGCGGGAGCAACCGGGGTTGGTGTGTTGAAATGGACTTTCCTGAGGATGGGTCCTAATGTGTTTTTGTGTCCATGAGGGCCCTGGAATGGGGTTGTGGTACCGGGACACTGAAGTACTCTCCTATGCTTTGGACATGGCTCCCATGCACAGGTTTCCTTGTGGAGATGAGATGAGTTCTGCTGGGTGCCTCAGCAAAACCCCTATGCTCGTATTGGAATCAAGCTTTTGAGGAGACATGCCTGTAAACCAAGGCAATGGATCCTATTATGGCCTAGGGTCCTGTCTGGTTCAATCTTCCCCTCTGGGGACATCCATGTATGGTATGAGTGGAGGTAGATTATCAGCTGGTGTCAGACAGCCCTTGTTTGTTCCGGGCGACCTACAAAATTGGGATAGCCTCAGGGATTTTGGAGGTTTCTCCTAATTTGTACGATTTTGGACAATGGAATGGGCAGAATTCCCATGGATTTGTAGGCACAGTCCTAATGTGTGGCTTCAGAGGCTCCAGAATGAGGGTGTGTGGCCCAAGACTTTGAGGACAGAAGTCTGAAAACACAAACTCAGCTTAGGTTTGGGGACGTAGGTATGGCAGGCCCGATCTACAAACCATGAGAAGAACTCTTCAGGATATGAAGAAAGTGCGAGTCTGAGGCTCTTGCTCAGGTTTTTTCTCTGGATTTTGTATCAGCGATGGCACAATCTACAGACCTGAATCGAGATCTCGTGCATCTGAAGTCAGGGCGAGGATCAGATGATTGCTCAAGTTGGTGTTTCTGTCCCTGATGGCCCATTCACGAAGGGGGGCATCACGAGGCTATGGGGGTTTTCCCACGATGGGATTTGTGAGAATCTCCGAACTGCAAAGTGTCTTCTGCAGGACAATTGCGACCTGCTGTTTGGCTCCGCTAATGATTCTGAGCAGGGTTCTAAGGATGCATGGCTGGGTAGCCCACCTCGCATTCCAATTGTCTCCTAGACACAAGACAAGTTAGATCTGCTGGATCTGGGGGAGCAACTGAGGAGGCTGAGTTGAAATGGACTCTCCTATGGATGGGTCCTAATGTGCTTTTGTGTCAATGGAGACCTTGGAATGAAGCCGTGGCACTGGGGTCCTGAAGGGTTCTCCTAAACAGAGGCTTTGACACAGCTCCAAAGTGCAGGTTTCCCTTATGTAGATGAGATGTTTTCTGATCGGTGAGTCAAGAAACAGCCATATGCTGGTTTTGAAATCCAGGCCTCTGAGGAGAGATGCCTGGAAACCAAAGCAATGGATATGATTAGTGCCTAGGGGCCTGTTCTTTCCTTTTTACCTCTGGGGACATCTTTCTATGGGTCTGAGTACAGGTAGGTGCTCAGATGGGCTCACATTGCCCCTGTTTGTCCTGGGAAGCCACCACTAATGAGATGGATCAGGGACTTTGGAGGTTTCTCCTATTAGAAGGGATGTGGCCATTGGAATGGGCACACACAGTTCCCTTGGAGAGGGCAAGTACAGTCCTCAGGTTTGGCTCCAGGGGCCTGAGCCTGTAGGTTGTGTAGGCCAGGGCTGTTTGGACAGTTGTCTGAAAGCACAAACTTGGCTTATGTTTCAGGTCATAGGTATGGCAGGACTTATCTACAGACCATGAGGAGAACTTATCGGCATTTGAGAAAAGGGCGAGTGTGAAGCTCTTACTCAAGTTTTTGTTTCTGGATATCGTGTCACTCATGGTCGTGAAATTTCTGGGTGACTTCATTGGAAATGGACGAGTCTTACTCCCTGGTGGTTTGGCCCAGTCCAAATCATATGGGGTCACTCTGTGGGATGGGATGGATGAAGTCCGTTTATTTTTTTTTTCTTTTTAACCTCAGGTGTCCCACCAAATGAGGGATTCCAGAGTAGAGCCCTGGGGGGGGGTGACTGGACAATCAGAAATCTGGTTAAAAAGTGGGGCTTAGGGACATATCAAGCCCATTATGACATCTAATGGTCCAGTCACTGAGAGGACTTACTAGAGGACAGGACTCATGCTGAGGGTCACAATGCGTGTTTATGCCCTTGTCGCACTCAAGAATGGGCGGGGCCTCAGGGTGAATGCTGGTTTCTCCTACACTGAACGTTGGACAACGTGCCAACCACAAGGTTTCTTACAATGGGTAAGGAGGTGTTCTGATTTCTGCATCACACTCACCTCTGGGCAGTGAGGGGAAATAATGTCTCGGTTCTGAGGCCTGAAAACTGAGGTAAGGAAGAGATGATGACCTAAGGCCATGGCGGGTCTTATGTGCTCAGTGCGGTCTGGTCAGGAGGTCCGTGCTCAGGTTGTGTCCGACAGTGCATTAGTGCCCAGGTTAGACTATATAATTTGGGTAAAGTCGAGTGCTGTGGATGTTTATCCTCATTGAATGTGCCTGGGCAGCTCTTGAGGCAATCATTTTTTTCTAGAGGGAAGGCAGAGTGCTGCATTGTGGGTCCGGAATTGCGAAACTTTTGGGCTTATATCAACGATGGCCGTGGAATGTGGGGAGGTTTCATGGGCCATGCACGAATCTTCCTCTCTGTGGATTTGGCCCGATCCCAATTGTTATTCGTCAATCTGTGGGATGGGAGGTATCCTTTCAGGTTTATTATCTCAGGTGTCTGAACAAAAGAGGAATTCCAAAGCAGAGCCCTGGGGAAGAGTGAAGGGAAAACCCAAACTATGGTTAAAAATTGGGGCCTAGGGGCAAGGCAGGCACAATAAGCTATCTCTTCATCCAGCCACTGAGAGGCCTTACTTGAGGGCTGGGCTCAGGGTGCGGGTCACAGTGTGTGTTTGTGACCAATGTGTCACTCGAGCATGGGCGGTGCCTCATGGGCCAATCTGGTTTCAACTACACTGGAACTTGGACAACATGCCAATCACAAGGTCTCTTGCCATGGGGAAGGTGTTCTGAATTCTGCATCATTTTCAACCCTGGGCCGTGGTGGAGATAAGGTCTAGGTTCTGAAGCCTGAAAAATCAGAGTTGGGAAGAGATGACGACCTAAGGCGATGGGGCGTCTGATATGCTCAGTGTGCGGTCAACTGCCTGGGTGTTGGTCAGGAGGTTCTGGCTCAGGTTGTGTCAGACAGTGCACTAGTGCCCAAGTTAGACTATATAATTTGGTACAGTCGAGTGCCCTGTAGGTTTATTCTCATATGAGGTGCCTGGGCACCTGATTAGGCAAGATATTTTTTTTAGAGGGCAGGCAGAGTGCTGCATTGTGGGTCCGGAATAGCCAAAATGGAGGATTTCTGGGCCAGGAGTTTGAGGACAGAAGTCTGAGAACACAAGATAGACTTGGGCTTCAGGCCCAGGGCACGGTAGGTACCCCCTGCAGATCGGAAACAATATCTCAAGCATCTGAAGTCACGGCGAGGATCAGATGTTGGCTCAGGTTGGAGTTTCTGTGCATGACTGCCCCTTCATGAAAGGAGTGGAAACTCAAGGCCATGGAGCTTTTCCCACGTTGGGAGTTGTGTGATGCCCCCTTCAAGGATTCCTTCTGCGGGACAATTGAGACCTGTTGGGCTGCTCCAGGACATCCCATATGGAATGACTCCAGAGCACTGTTCGAGGATGGATGCCCGGAAGCCCGCCTCTCATTCCAATTGTCTCCTAGCAACAATACAGTTGAGATCGGATGGCTCTGCGGGAGCAACCGGGGTGGCTGAGTTGAAATGGACTTTCCTGAGGATGGGGCCTAAAGTGTGTTTGTGTCCATGAGGGCCTTGGAATGGGGCGGTGGCACCGGGACCCTGAAGTATTCTCCTAAGCTTTTGACATAGCTCCCATGCACAAGTTTCCTTGTGGAGAGGATATTTGTTCTGATGTGTGCCTCAGGAAAACCCTTATGCTGGTCTTGGAAACCAGGCCCTTGAGGAGACATGCCTGTAAACCAAAGCAATACATCTGATTATTGCCTAGGATCCTGTCTGGTTCAATCTTCTTCTCTGGGGATATCCGTCTATGGAATGAGTGGAGGTAGATGCTCACCTGGTGTCAGACCACCCTTGTTTGTCCCTGGAGACCTACACTATTGGGATTGCCTCGGGGACTTTGGAGAGTTCTCCCAATTTGTAAGATTTTGGACAATGGAATGGGCAGAATTCCCATGGATTGGGTAGGCACAGTCCGAATGTGTGGCTCCAGGGGCCCCAGCCTGGAGGCTGTGTGGCCCAGGACTTTGAGGACAGAAGTCTGAAAACACAAACTCACCTTATGTTTGGGGACGTAGGTATGGCAGGCCCAATCTACAAACCATGAGAAGAACTCTTCAGGATATGAAGAAAGAGCGAGTCTGAGGCACTTGCTCAGGCTTTTGTCTCTGGATTTTATATCAATGATAGCCGTGGAATGTGGGGAGACCTCATGTGCCATGGACGAATCTTCCTCTCTGTGGATTTGTCCCGGTCCCAATTATTTTTCGTCAATCTGTGGGATGGGAGGTCTCTTTTCAGGTTTATTACCTCAGGTGTCCGAACAAAAGAAGAATTCCAAAGCAGAGCCCTGGGACAACCCAAACTATGGTTAAAAATTGGGGCCTAGGGGCATGGTAGGCCAAATAAGCTGTCTCTTCATCCAGCCACTGAGCGGCCTACTTGAGGACTGGGCTCAGGCTGAGGGTCAAATGTGTGTTTGTGACAAATGTGGCCCGCAAGCATGGGCGGGGCCTCATGGGCCAAACTGGTTTCAACTACACTGGACCTTGCACAACATGCCAATCACAAGGTCTCTTGCCATGTGGAAGGTGTTCTGATTTCTGCATCATTTTCAATCGTGAGCAGTGATTGGACATAAGGTATAGGTTCTGAAGCCTGAAACATCGCTGTTGGGAAGAGATGACGACCTAAGGCGATGGCGCGTCTGATATGCTCAGTGTGCGGTCAGCTACCTGGGTGTTGGTCAGGAGGTTCTGGCTCAGGTTTTTTCAGACAGTGCACTAGTGCCCAGGTTAGACTATATAATTTGGGTACAGTCGAGTGCCGTGTAGGTTTATCCTCATTTGAGGTGCCTGGGCACCTCATTAGGCAAGATATTTTTTCTAGAGGTCAGGCAGAGTGCTGCATTGTGGGTCCGGAAATGCTAAACTTTTTGGCTTCTGGGCCAGGAGTGTGAGGACAGAAGTCTGAGAACACAAGCTAGACTTGAGTTTCAGCCCGAGGGCACTGCTGGTACCCCTGCAGTCGCAACCATAATCTCAAGCATCTGAAGTCACGGTGAGGATTAGTCGTTGGCTCAGGTTGGAGTTTCTGTGCATGACCGCCCCTTCATGAACGGAGCGGAATCTCAAGGCCATGGAGGTTTTCCGACGTGGGAGTGGTGTGATGCCCCCTTCAATGATTCCTTCTGTGTGACAATTGAGACCTGTTGGGCAGCCCAGGACATCCCATATGGAATGACCAGAGCACCCTTGGAGAATGGATGCCAGGGAAGCCCGCCTCGCAATCCAATTGTCTACTAGCCACAATACAGTTGAGATCGGATCCCTCTGCGGGAGCAACTGGGGTGGTTGAGTTGAAATGGACTTTCCTGAGGATGAGCCCTAATGTGTGTTTCTGTCCATGAGGGACTTGAAATGGGGCGGTGGCACTGGGACCCTGAAGTATTCTCCTAAGCTTTTGACATAGCTCCCATGCACAAGTTTCCTTGTGGAGAGGAGATTTGTTCTGATGGGTGCCTCAGGAAACCCATTATGCTGGTAAAGGAATCCAAACTTTTGAAGAGACATGCCTGTAAACCAAAGCAATGTATTCGATTATGGCCTAGGGTCCTGTCTTGTTCATTCTTCTTCTCTGGGGATATTCATCTATGGAATGAGTGGAGGTAGATGCTCATCTGGTGTCTTTCCGCCCTTGTTTGTCCCCGGAGACCTACACTATTGGTTTGGCCTCAGGGACTTTGGAGAGCTCTCCTAATTTGTACGATTTTGGACAATGGAATGAGCAGAATTCCCATGGATTGGGTAGGCACAGTCCTAATGTGTGGCTTCAGAGGCCCCATCATGAGGGTATGTGGCCCAGGACTTTGAGGACAGAAGTCTGAAAGCACAAACTCAGCTTATGTTTGGGGATGTAGGTATGGCAGGCCCAATCTACAAATCATGAGAAGAAATCTTCAGGATATGAAGAAAGAGCGAGTCTGAGGAACTTGCTCAGGCTTTTGCATTTGGATTTTATATCAACGATGGCTGTGGAATGGAGGAAGACTCATGGGCCATGGACGAATCTTCCTCTCGGTGGATTTGGCCCGATCCCAATTGTTTTTCGTCAATCTGTGGGATGGGATGTCTTCTTTCAGGTTTATTACCTCAGGTGTATGAACAAAAGAGGAATTCCAAAGCAGAGCCCTGGGGAAGATTGAAGGCAAAACCCAAACTATGGTTAAAAATTGGGGCCTAGGGGCATGGAAGGCACAATAAGCTGTCTCTTCATCCAGCCACTGAGAGGCCTTACTTGAGGGCTGGGCTCAGGCTGAGGGTCACAGTGTGTGTTTGTGACCAATGTGGCACGCGAGCATGGGCGGGGCCTCATGGGCCACACTGGTTTCAACTACACTGGACCTTGGACAACATGCCAATCACAAGGTCTTGCCATGGGGAAGGTGTTTTGATTTCTGCATCATTTTCAACCCTGGGCAGTGGTTGGAGATAAGGTCTAGGTTCAGAAGCCTGAAAACCGCAGTTGGGAAGACATGACAATCTAAGGCGATGGCGATTCTGATATGCTCAGTGTGCGGTCAACTGCCTGGGTGTTGGTCAGGAGGTTCTGGCTCAGGTTGTGTCAGACAGTGCACTAGTGCCCAAGTTAGACTATATAATTTGGGTAAAGTCGAGTGCCCTGTAGGTTTATCCTCATTTGAGGTGCCTGAGCACCAAATTAGGCAAGATATTTTTTCTGGAGGGCAGGGAGAGTGCTGCATTGTGGGTCCGGAATTGCCAAACTTGAGGGCTTCTGGGACAGGAGTGTGAGGACAGAAGTCTGAGAACACGAGCTAGAGTTGAGTTTCAGGCCGAGCACGGCTGTTACCCCCTGCAGTCGCAACCAAAATCTCAAGCATCTGAAGTCACGGCGAGGATCAGACGTTGGCTCAGGTTGCAGTTTTTGTGCATGACTGCCCCTTCATGAAAGGAGCGGAATCTAAAGGCCATGGAGGTTTCCGACGTTGGGAGTGGTGGAATGCCCCCTTCAATGATACCTTCTGTGTGACAATTAAGACCTGTTGGGCAGCTCCAGGACATCCCATATGGAATGACTCCAGAGCACCGTTGGAGGATGGATGCCAGGCAAGCCCGCCTTGCAATCCAATTGTCTACTAGCCACAATACAGTTGAGATCGGATCCCTCTGCGGGAGCAACCGGGTTGGATGAGTTGAAATGGACTTTCCTGAGGATGGGCCCTAATGTGTCTTTCTGTCCATGAGGGCCTTGGAATGGGGCGGTGACCCCGGGACCCTGAAGTATTCTCCTAAGCTTTTGAGATAGTTCCCATGCACAAGTTTCCTTGTGGAGAGGATATTTGTTCTGATGGGTGCCTCAGGAAACCCATTATGCTGGAATTGGAATCCAGACTTTTGAAGAGACATGCCTGTAAACCAAAGCAATGTATTCGATTATGGCCTAGGGTCCTGTCTTGTTCATTCTTCTTCTCTGGGGATATTCATCTATGGAATAAGTTTAGGTAGATGCTCACCTGGTGTCAGACCACCCTTGTTTGTCCCTGGAGACCTACACTATTGGGATTGCCTCGGGGACTTTGGAGAGTTCTCCCAATTTGTAAGATTTTGGACAATGGAATCGGCAGAATTCCCATGGATTGGGTAGGCACAGTCCGAATGTGTGGCTCCAGGGGCCCCAGCCTGGAGGCTGTGTGGCCCAGGACTTTGAGGACGGAAGTCTGAAAACACAAACTCACCTTATGTTTGGGGACATAGGTATGGTAGGCCCAATCTACACACCATGAGCAGAACTCTTCAGGATATGAAGAAAGAGCGAGTCTGAGGCACTTGCTCAGGCTTTTGTCTCTGGATTTTATATCAACGATGGCCGTGGAATGTGGGGAGGCATCATGGGCCATGGACGAATCTTCCTTTCTGTGGATTTGGGCGGTCCCAATTTTTTTCGTCAATCTGTGGGATGGGAGGTCTCCTTTCAGGTTTATTACCTCAGGTGTCCGAACAAAAGAGGAATTCCAAAGCAGAGCCCTGGAGAAGAGTGAAGGGACAACCCAAACTATTGTTAAAAATTGGGACCAAGGAGCTTGGCAGGCCCAATAAGCTGTCTCTTCATCCAGTCACTGAGTGGCCTTCCTTGAGACTGGGCTCAGGCTGAGGGTCAAATGTGTGTTTGTGACAATAGTGGCCCCTGAGCATGGGTGGGGCCTCATGGTCCAAACTGGTTTCAACTACACTGGACCTTGGACAACATGCCAATCACAAGGTCTCTTGCCATGGGGAAGGTGTTCTGATTTCTGCACCATTTTCTATCGTGAGCAGTGATTGGACATAAGGTATAAGTTCTGAAGCCTGAAAAATCGCAGTTGGGAAGCGATGACGACCTATAGCGATGGCGCGTCTGATATACTCAGTGTGCGGTCAGCTGCCTGGGTGTTGGTCAGGGGGTTCTGGCTGAGGTTGTGTCGGACAGTGCACTAGTGCCCAAGTTTGAGTATATAATTTGGGTACAGTCGAGTTCCCTTTAGGTTTATCCTCATTTGAGGTGCCTGGGCTCCTCATTAGGCAAGATATTTTTTCTAGAGGGCAGGCAGAGTGCTGCCTTGTGGGTCCGGAATTGCCAAAATGGAGGACTTCCGGGCCAGGAGTTTGAGGACAGAAGTCTGAGAACACAAGATAGACTTGGGCTTCAGGCCGAGGGCATGGTAGGTACCCCCTGCAGATCGGAAACCATATCTCAAGCATCTGAAGTCACGGCGAGGATCAGACGTTGGATCAGGTTGCAGTTTCTGTGCATGACCGCCACTTCATGAACGGAGCGGAATCTCAAGGCCATGGAGGTTTTCCGACGTGGGAGTGGTGGGATGCCCCCTTCAATGATTCCTTCTGTGTGACAATTGAGACCTGTTGGGCAGCCCAGGACATCCCATATGGAATGACCAGAGCACCCTTGGAGAATGGATGCCAGGGAAGCCCGCCTCACAATCCAATTGTCTACTAGCCACAATACAGTTGAGATCGGATCCCTCTGTGAGAGCAACCGGGGTGGCTGAGTTGAAATGGACTTTCCTGAGGATGAGCCCTAATGTGTGTTTCTGTCCATGAGGGACTTGAAATGGGGCGGTGGCACTGGGACCCTGAAGTATTCTCCTAAGCTTTTGACATAGTTCCCATGCACAAGTTTCCTTGTGGAGAGGAGATTTGTTCTGATGGGTGCCTCAGGAAACCCATTATGCTGGTATTGGAATCCAGACTTTTGAAGAGACATGCCTTTAAACCAATGCAATGTATTCGATTATGGCCTAGGGTCCTGTCTTGTTCATTCTTCTTGTCTGGGGATATTCATCTATGGAATGAGTGGAGGTAGATGCTCACCTGGTGTCTTACCGCCCTTGTTTGTCCCCGGAGACCTACACTATTGGTTTGGCCTCAGGGACTTTGGAGAGATCTCCTAAATTGTACGATTTTGGACAATGGAATGGGCAGAATTCCCATGGATTGGGTAGTCACAGTCCTAATGTGTGGCTTCAGTGGCCCCAGCATGAGGGTGTGTGGCCCAGGACTTTGAGGACAGAAGTCTGAAAACACAAACTCAGCTTAGGTTTGGGGATGTAGGTATGGCAGGCCCAATCTACAAATCATGAGAAGAAATCTTCAGGTTATGAAGAAAGAGCGAGTCTGAGGCACTTGCTCAGGCTTTTGCATTTGGATTTTATATCAACGATGGCCGTGGAATGGGGGAGGACTCATGGGCCATGGACGAATCTTCCTCTCTGTGGATTTGGCCCGATCCCAATTGTTTTTCGTCAATCTGTGGGATGGGAGGTCTCCTTTCAGGTTTATTACCTCAGGTGTCCGAACAAAAGAGGAATTCCAAAGCAGAGCCCTGGGGAAGAGGGAAGGGAAAACCCAAACTATGGTTAAAAATTGGGGCCTAGGGGCATGGCAGTCACAATAAGCTGTCTCTTCATCCAGCCACTGAGAGGCCTTACTTGAGGGCTGGGCTCAGGCTGCGGGTCACAGTGTGTGTTTGTGACCAATGTGGCACTCGAGCATGGGCGGTGCCTCATGGGCCAATCTGGTTTCAACTACACTGGAACTTGGACAACATGCCAATCACAAGGTCTCTTTCCATGGGGAAGGTGTTCTGATTTCTGCATCATTTTCAATCGTGAGCAGTGATTGGACATAAGGTATAGGTTCTGAAGCCTGAATAATCGTAGTTGGGAAGATGACGACCTAAGGCGATGGCGCGTCTGATATGCTCAGTGTGCGGTCAGCCTCCTGGGTGATGGTCAGGAGGTTCTGGCTCGGGTTGTGTCAGACAGTGCATTAGTGCCCCGGTTAGACTATATAATTTGGGTACAGTCGAGTGCCGTGTAGGTTTATCCTCATTTGAGGTGCCTGGGCACCTCATTAGGCAAGATATTTTTTCTAGAGGGCAGGCAGAGTGCTGCATCTGGGTCCGGAATTGCCAAACTTGAGGGCTTCTGGGCCAGGAGTGTGAGGACAGAAGTCTGAGAACACAAGCTAGACTTGAGTTTCAGGCCGAGGGCACCGCTGGTACTTCCTGCAGTCGCAACCAAAACCTCAAGCATCTGAAGTCATGGCGAGGATCAGACGTTGGCTCAGGTTGGAGTTTCTGTGCATGACTACCCCTTCATGAACGGAGCGGAATCTCAAGGCCATGGAGGTTTTCCGACGTGGGAGTGGTGGGATGCCCCCTTCAATGATTCCTTCTGTGTGACAATTGAGACCTGTTGGGCAGCTCCAGGACATCCCATATGGAATGACTCCAGAGCACCCTTGGAGGATGGATATCAGGCAAGCCCGCCTCGCAATCCACTTGTCTACTAGCCACAATACAGTTGAGATCGGATCCCTCTGCGGGAGCAACCTGGGTGGCTGAGTTGAAATGGACTTTCCTGAAGATGGGCCCTAATGTGTGTTTGTGTCCATGAGGGACTTGAAATGGGGCGGTGGCACTGGGACCCTGAAGTATTCTCCTAAGCTTTTGACATAGCTCCCATGCACAAGTTTCCTTGTGGAGAGGAGATTTGTTCTGATGGGTGCCTCAGGAAACCCATTATGCTGGTATTGGAATCCAGACTTTTGAAGAGACATGCCTGTAAACCAATGCAATGTATTCAATTATGGCCTAGGGTCCTATCTTGTTCATTCTTCTTCTCTGGGGATATTCATCTATGGAATGAGTGGACGTAGATGCTCATCTGGTGTCTTACCTCCCTCGTTTGTCCCCGGAGACCTACACTATTGGGATGGCCTCGGGGACTTTGGAGAGTTCTCCTAATTTGTACGATTTTGGACAATGGAATTGGCAGAATTCCCATGGATTGGGTAGGCACAGTCCTAATGTGTGGCTTCAGGGGCCCCTACCTGAGGGTGTGTGGCTTAGGACTTTGAGGACAGAAGTCTGAAAACACAAATTCAGCTTAGGTTTGGGGATGTAGGTATGGCAGGCCCAATCTACAAATCATGAGAAGAAATCTTCAGGATATGAAGAAAGAGCGATTCTGAGGCACTTTCTCAGGCTTTTGCATTTGGATTTTATATCAACGATGGCCGTGGAATGTGGGGTAGACTCATGGGTCATGGACGAATCTTCCTATCTGTGGATTTGGCCTGATCCCAATTGTTTTTCGTCAATCTGTGGGATGGGAAGTCTCCTTTCAGGTTAATTACCTCAGGTGTCTGAACAAAAGAGGAATTCCAAAGCAGAGCCCTGGGGAAGAGTGAAGGGAAAACCCAAACTATGGTTAAAAATTGGGGCCTAGGGGCATGGCAGGCACAATAAGCTGTCTCTACATCCAGCCACTGAGAGGCCTTACTTGAGGGCTGGGCTCAGGCTGAGGGTCACAGTGTGTGTTTGTGACCAACGTGGCACGCGAGCATGGGCGGGGCCTCATGGGCCACACTGGTTTCAACTACACTGGACCTTGGACAACATGCCAATCACAAGATTTCTTGCCATGGGGAAGGTGTTTTGATTTCTGCATCATTTTCAACCCTGGGCAGTGGTTGGAGATAAGGTCTAGGTTCTGAAGCCTGAAAAATCGCAGTTGGGAAGAGATGACGATCTAAATCGATGGCGCGTCTGATATGCTCAGTGTGCGGTCAACTGCCTGGGTGTTGGTCAGGAGGTTCTGGCTCAGGTGGTGTCAGACAGTGTATTAGTGCCCAGGTTAGACTATATAATTTGGGTAAAGTCGAGTGCCGTGTAGGTTTATCCTCATTTGAGGTGCCTGGGCACCTCATTAGGCAAGATATTTTTTCTAAAGGGCAGGCAGAGTGCTGCATTGTGGGTCCAGAATTGCCAAACTTTTGGGCTTCTGGGCCAGGAGTGTGAGGACAGAAGTCTGAGAACACAAACTAGACTTGAGTTTCAGGCCGAGGGCACGGCTGGTACCCCCAGCAGTCGCAACCAAAATCTCAAGCATCTGAAATCACGGCGAAGATCAGACGTTGGCTCAGGTTGGAGTTTCTGTGCATGACTGCGCCTTGATGAAAGGAGCGGAATCTCAAGGCCATGGAGGTTTCCGACGTTGGGTGTGGTGGGATGCCCCCTTCAATGATTCCTTCTGTGTGACAATTAAGCCCTGTTGGGCAGCTCCAGGACATCCCATATGGAATGACTCCAGAGCTCCGTTGGAGGATGGATGCCAGGCAAGCCCGCCTTGCAATCCAATTGTCTACTAGCCACAATACAGTTGAGATCGGATCCCTCTGCGGGAGCAACCGGGGTGGATGAGTTGAAATGGACTTTCCTGAGGATGAGCCCTAATGTGTGTTTGCGTCCATGAGGACCTTGGAATGGGGCGGTGGCCCCGGGTCCCTGAAGTATTCTCCTAAGCTTTTGACATAGCTCCCATGCACAAGTTTCCTTGTGGAGAGGATATTTGTTCTGATGTGTGCCTCAGGAAACCCATTATCTGGAATTGGAATCCAGACTTTTGAAGAGACATGCCTGTAAAACAAAGCAATGTATTCGATTATGGCCTAGGGTCCTGTCTTGTTCATTCTCCTTCTCTGGGGATATTCATCTATGGAATGAATGGAGGTAGATGCTCACCTGGTGTCAGACCACCCTTGTTTGTCCCTGGAGACCTACACTATTGGGATTGCTTCGGGGACTTTGGAGAGTTCTCCCAATTTGTAAGATTTTGGACAATGGAATGGGCAGAATTCCCATGGATTGGGTAGGCACAGTCCGAATGTGTGGCTCCAGGGGCCCCAGCCTGGAGGCTGTGTGGCCCAGGACTTTGAGGACAGAAGTCTGAAAACACAAACTCACCTTATGTTTGGGGACGTAGGTATGGCAGGCCCAATCTACAAACCATGAGAAGAACTCTTAAGGATATGAAGAAAGAGCGAGTCTGAGGCACTTGCTCAGGCTTTTGTCTCTGGATTTTATATCAACGATGGCCGTGGAATGTGGGGAGGCATCATGGGCCATGGACGAATATCCTCTCTGTGGATTGGGGCGGTCCCAATTTTTTTCGTCAATCTGTGGGATGGGAGGTCTCCTTTCAGGTTTATTACCTCAGGTGTCCGAACAAAAGAGGAATTCCAAAGCAGAGCCCTGGAGAAGAGTGAATGGACAACCCAAACTATTGTTAAAAATTGGGACCAAGGAGCTTGGCAGGCCCAATAAGCTGTCTCTTCATCCAGTCACTGAGCGGCCTTCCTTGAGACTGGGCTCAGGCTGAGGGTCAAATGTGTGTTTGTGACAATAGTGGCCCCTGAGCATGGGTGGGGTTTCATGGTCCAAACTGGTTTCAACTACACTGGACCTTGGACAACATGCCAATCACAAGGTCTCTTGCCATGGGGAAGGTGTTCTGATTTCTGCACAATTTTCAATCGTGAGCAGTGATTAGACATAAGGTATAAGTTCTGAAGCCTGAAAAATCGCAGTTGGGAAGAGATGACGACCTATAGCGATGGCGCGTCTGATATGCTCAGTGTGCGGTCAGCTGCCTGGGTGTTGGTCAGGGGGATCTGGCTGAGGTTGTGTCAGACAGTGCACTAGTGCCCAAGTTAGAGTATATAATTTGGGTACAGTCGAGTTCCCTTTAGGTTTATCCTCATTTGAGGTGCCTGGGCTCCTCATTAGGCAAGATATTTTTTCTAGAGGGCAGGCAGAGTGCTGCCTTGTGGGTCCGGAATTGCCAAAATAGAGGACTTCCGGGCCAGGAGTTTGAGGACAGAAGTCTGAGAACACAAGATAGACTTGGGCTTCAGGCCGAGGGCATGGTAGGTACCCCCTGCAGATCGGAAACCATATCTCAAGCATCTGAAGTCACGGCGAGGATCAGACGTTGGATCAGGTTGCAGTTTCTGTGCATGACCGCCCCTTCATGAACGGAGCGGAATCTCAAGGCCATGGAGGTTTTCCGACGTGGGAGTGGTGGGATGCCCCCTTCAATGATTCCTTCTGTGTGACAATTGAGACCTGTTGGGCAGCCCAGGACATCCCATATGGAATGACCAGAGCACCCTTGGAGAATGGATGCCAGGGAAGCCCGCCTCACAATCCAATTGTCTACTAGCCACAATACAGTTGAGATCGGATCCCTCTGTGAGAGCAACCGGGGTGGCTGAGTTGAAATGGACTTTCCTGAGGATGAGCCCTAATGTGTGTTTCTGTCCATGAGGGACTTGAAATGGGGCGGTGGCACTGGGACCCTGAAGTATTCTCCTAAGCTTTTGACATAGTTCCCATGCACAAGTTTCCTTGTGGAGAGGAGATTTGTTCTGATGGGTGCCTCAGGAAACCCATTATGCTGGTATTGGAATCCAGACTTTTGAAGAGACATGCCTGTAAACCAATGCAATGTATTCGATTATGGCCTAGGGTCCTGTCTTGTTCATTCTTCTTGTCTGGGGATATTCATCTATGGAATGAGTGGAGGTAGATGCTCACCTGGTGTCTTACCGCCCTTGTTTGTCCCCGGAGACCTACACTATTGGTTTGGT
The DNA here is from genome assembly GCF_964662115.1 of Mustela nivalis. NCBI lineage: Eukaryota > Metazoa > Chordata > Mammalia > Carnivora > Mustelidae > Mustela > Mustela nivalis. The sequence goes on along the minus strand of NW_028136510.1, from coordinate 1,839,286 downwards.
CTCAGGGACTTTGGAGAGTTCTCCTAATTTGTACGATTTTGGACAATGGAATGGGCAGAATTCCCATGGATTGGGTAGGCACAGTCCTAATGTGTGGCTTCAGAGGCCCCAGCATGAGGGTGTGTGGCCCAGGACTTTGAGGACAGAAGTCTGAAAACACAAACTCAGCTTAGGTTTGGGGATGTAGGTATGGCAGGCCCAATCTACAAATCATGAGAAGAAATCTTCAGGATATGAAGAAAGAGCGAGTCTGAGGCACTTGCTCAGGCTTTTGCATTTGGATTTTATATCAACGATGGCCGTGGAATGGGGGAGGACTCATGGGCCATGGACGAATCTTCCACTCTGTGGATTTGGCCCGATCCCAATTGTTTTTCGTCAATCTGTGGGATGGGAGGTCTCCTTTCAGGTTTATTACCTCAGGTGTCCGAACAAAAGAGGAATTCCAAAGCAGAGCCCTGGGGAAGAGGGAAGGGAAAACCCAAACTATGGTTAAAAATTGGGGCCTAGGGGCATGGCAGTCACAATAAGCTGTCTCTTCATCCAGCCACTGAGAGGCCTTACTTGAGGGCTGGGCTCAGGCTGAGGGTCAAATGTGTGTTTGTGACAAATGTGGCCTGCGAGCATGGGCGGGGCCTCATGGGCCAAACTGGTTTCAACTACACTGGACCTTCACAACATGCCAATCACAAGGTCTCTTGCCATGGGGAAGGTGTTCTGATTTCTGCATCATTTTCAATCGTGAGCAGTAATTGGACATAAGGTATAGGTTCTGAAGCCTGAATAATCGTAGTTGGGAAGATGACGACCTAAGGCGATGGCGCGTCTGATATGCTCAGTGTGCGGTCAGCCTCCTGGGTGATGGTCAGGAGGTTCTGGCTCGGGTTGTGTCAGACAGTGCATTAGTGCCCAGGTTAGACTATATAATTTGGGTACAGTCGAGTGCCGTGTAGGTTTATCCTCATTTGAGGTGCCTGGGCACCTCATTAGGCAAGATATTTTTTCTAGAGGGCAGGCAGAGTGCTGCATCTGGGTCCGGAATTGCCAAACTTTGGGCTTCTGGGCCAGGAGTGTGAGGACAGAAGTCTGAGAACACAAGCTAGACTTGAGTTTCAGGCCGAGGGCACCGCTGGTACCCCCTGCAGTCGCAACCAAAACCTCAAGCATCTGAAGTCATGGCGAGGATCAGACGTTGGCTCAGGTTGGAGTTTCTGTGCATGACTACCCCTTCATGAACGGAGCGGAATCTCAAGGCCATGGAGGTTTTCCGACGTGGGAGTGGTGGGATGCCCCCTTCAATGATTCCTTCTGTGTGACAATTGAGACCTGTTGGGCAGCTCCAGGACATCCCATATGGAATGACTCCAGAGCACCCTTGGAGGATGGATATCAGGCAAGCCCGCCTCGCAATCCACTTGTCTACTAGCCACAATACAGTTGAGATCGGATCCCTCTGCGGGAGCAACCTGGGTGGCTGAGTTGAAATGGACTTTCCTGAAGATGGGCCCTAATGTGTGTTTCTGTCCATGAGGGACTTGAAATGGGGCGGTGGCACTGGGACCCTGAAGTATTCTCCTAAGCTTTTGACATAGCTCCCATGCACAAGTTTCCTTGTGGAGAGGAGATTTGTTCTGATGGGTGCCTCAGGAAACCCATTATGCTGGTATTGGAATCCAGACTTTTGAAGAGACATGCCTGTAAACCAATGCAATGTATTCGATTATGGCCTAGGGTCCTATCTTGTTCATTCTTCTCTCTGGGGATATTCATCTATGGAATGAGTGGACGTAGATGCTCATCTGGTGTCTTACCTCCCTCGTTTGTCCCCGGAGACCTACACTATTGGGATGGCCTCGGGGACTTTGGAGAGTTCTCCTAATTTGTACGATTTTGGACAATGGAATTGGCAGAATTCCCATGGATTGGGTAGGCACAGTCCTAATGTGAGGCTTCAGGGGCCCGTACCTGAGGGTGTGTGGCTTAGGACTTTGAGGACAGAAGTCTGAAAACACAAATTCAGCTTAGGTTTGGGGATGTAGGTATGGCAGGCCCAATCTACAAATCATGAGAAGAAATCTTCAGGATATGAAGAAAGAGCGATTCTGAGGCACTTTCTCAGGCTTTTGCATTTGGATTTTATATCAACGATGGCCGTGGAATGTGGGGTAGACTCATGGGTCATGGACGAATCTTCCTATCTGTGGATTTGGCCCGATCCCAATTGTTTTTCGTCAATCTGTGGGATGGGAAGTCTCCTTTCAGGTTAATTACCTCAGGTGTCTGAACAAAAGAGGAATTCCAAAGCAGAGCCCTGGGGAAGAGTGAAGGGACAACCCAAACTATGGTTAAAAATTGGGGCCTAGGGGCATGGCAGGCACAATAAGCGGTCTCTACATCCAGCCACTGAGAGGCCTTACTTGAGGGCTGGGCTCAGGCTGAGGGTCACAGTGTGTGTTTGTGACCAACGTGGCACGCGAGCATGGGCGGGGCCTCATGGGCCACACTGGTTTCAACTACACTGGACCTTGGACAACATGCCAATCACAAGATTTCTTGCCATGGGGAAGGTGTTTTGATTTCTGCATCATTTTCAACCCTGGGCAGTGGTTGGAGATAAGGTCTAGGTTCTGAAGCCTGAAAAATCGCAGTTGGGAAGAGATGACGATCTAAATCGATGGCGCGTCTGATATGCTCAGTGTGCGGTCAACTGCCTGGGTGTTGGTCAGGAGGTTCTGGCTCAGGATGAATCAGACAGTGCACTAGTGCCCAAGTTAGACTATATAATTTAGGTACACTCGAGTGCCCTGTAGGTTTATCCTCATTTGAGGTGCCTGGGGACCTCATTAGGCAAGATATTTTTTCTAGAGGGCAGGCTGAGTGCTGCATTGTGGGTCCGGAATTGCCAAACTTTTGGGCTTCTGGGCCAGGAATGTGAGGATAGAAGTCTGAGAACACAAGCTAGACTTGGGCTTCAGGCCGAGGGCACGGTAGGTACCCCCTGCAGATCGGAAACAATATCTCAAGCATCTGAAGTCATGGCGAGGATCAGACGTTGGCTCAGGTTGTAGTTTCTGTGCATGACTGCCCCTTCATGAAAGAAGCGGAATCTCAAGGCCATGGAGCTTTTCCCATGTTGGGAGTTGTGTGATGCCCCCTTCAAGGATTCCATCAGCGGGACAATTGAGACCAGTTGGGCAGCTCCAGGACATCTCATATGGAATGACTCCAGAGCACCGTTCGAGGATGGATGCCTGGGAAGCCCGCCTCGCATTCCAATTGTCTCCTAGCAACAATACAGTTGAGATCGAATGGCTCTGCGGGAGCAACCGGGGTGGCTGAGTTGAAATGGACTTTCCTGAGGATGGGGCCTTAAGTGTGTTTGTGTCCATGAGGGCCTTGGAATGGGGCAGTGTTACCGGGACCCTTAAGTATTCTCCTAAGCTTTTGACATAGCTCCCATGCACAAGTTTCCTTGTGGAGAGGAGATTTTTTCTGATGGGTGCCTCAGGAAAACCCTTATGCTGGTCTTGGAATCCAGGCTCTTGAGGAGACATGCCTGTAAACCAAAGCAATGGATCCGATTATTGCCTAGGATCCTGTCTGGCTCAATCTTCTTCTCTGGGGATATCCGTCTATGGAATGAGTGGAGGTAGATGCTCACCTGGTGTCAGACCACCCTTGTTTGTCCCTGGAGACCTACACTATTGGGATGGCCTCGGGGACCTTGGAGAGTTCTCCCAATTTCTAAGATTTTGGACAATGGAATGGGTAGAATTTCCATGGATTGTGTAGGCACAGTCCAAATGTGTGGCTCCAGTGGCTCCAGCCTGGAGGGTGTGTGGCCCAGGACTTTGAGGACAGAAGTCTGAAAACACAAACTCCTTGTTTGGGGACGTAGGTATGGCAGGCCCAATCTAAAAATCATGAGAAGAACTCTTCAGGATATGAAGAAGAGTGAATCTGAGGCACTTGCTCAGGCTTTTGTCTCTGGGTTTTATATCAATGATGGCCGTGGAATGTGGGGAGGCATCATGGGCCATGGACGAATCTTCCTCTCTGTGGATTTGGCCCGGTCCCAATTATTTTTCGTCAATCTGTGGGATGGGAGGTCTCCTTTCAGGTTTATTACCTCAGGTGTCCGAACAAAAGAAGAATTCCAAAGCAGAGCCCTGGGGAAGAGTGAAGGGACAACCCAAACTATGGTTAAAAATGGGGGCCTAGGGGCATGGCAGGCTCCATATGCTGTCTCTTCATCCAGCCACTGAGCGGCATTACTTGAGGACTGGGCTCAGGCTGAGGGTCAAATGTGTGTTTGTGACAAATGTGGCCCGCGAGCATGGGCGGGGCCTCATGGGCCAAACTGGTTTCCACTACACTGGACCTTGGACAACATGGCAATCACAAGGTCTCTTGCCATGGGGAAGGTGTTCTGATTTCTGCATCATTTTCAATCGTGAGCAGTGATTGGACATAAGGTATAGGTTCTGAAGCCTGAAAAACCGCAGTTGGCAAGAGATGACGACCTAAGGCGATGGCGCGTCTGATATGCTCAGTGTGCGGTCAGCTGCCTGGCTGTTGGTCAGGAGGTTCTGACTCAAGTTGTGTCAGACAGTGTATTAGTGCCCAGGTTAGACTATATAATTTGGGTAAAGTCGAGTGCCGTGTAGGTTTATCCTCATTTGAGGTGCCTGGGCACCTCATTAGGCAAGATATTTTTTCTAAAGGGCAGGCAGAGTGCTGCATTGTGGGTCCAGAATTGCCAAACTTTTGGGCTTCTGGGCCAGGAGTGTGAGGACAGAAGTCTGAGAACACAAACTAGACTTGAGTTTCAGGCCGAGGGCACGGCTGGTACTCCCTGCAGTCCCAACCAAAATCTCAAGCATCTGAAGTCACGGCGAGGATTAGACGTTGGCTCAGGTTGGAGTTTCTGTGCATGAATGCCCCTTCTAGAAAGGAGCGGAATCTCAAGGCCATGGAGGTTTTCCGACGTGGAGTGGTGGGATGCCCCCTTCAATGTTTCCTTCTGAGTGACAATTGAGACCTGTTGGGCAGATCCAGGACATCCCATATGGAATGACTCCAGAGCACCGTTGGAGGATGGATGCCAGGCAAGCCCGCCTCGCAATCCAATTGTCTACTAGCCACAATACAGTTGAGATCGCATCCCTCTGCGGGAGCAACCTGGGTTGCTGAGTTGAAATGGACTTTCCTGAGGATGGGCCCTAATGTGTGTTTGTGTCTATGAGGGCCTTGAAATGGGGCGGTGGCACTGGGACACTGAAGTATTCTCCTAAGCTTTTGACATAGCTCCCATGCACAAGTTTCCTTGTGGAGAGGAGATTTGTTCTGATGGGTGCCTCAGGAAACCCATTATGCTAGTATTGGAATCCAGACTTTTAAAGAGACATGCCTGTAAACCAAAGCAATGTATTCGATTATGGCCTAGGGTCCTGTCTTGTTCATTCTTCTTCTCTGGGGATATTCATCTATGGAATGAGTTGAGGTAGATGCTCACCTGGTGTTCGACCGTCCTTGTTTGTCCCCGGAGACCTACACTATAGGGATGGCCTCGGGGACTTTGGAGAGTTCTCATAATTTGTACGATTTTGGACAATGGAATGGGCAGAATTCCCATGGATTGGGTAGGAACAGTTCTAATGTGTGGCTTCAGGGGCCCCAGCCTGAGGGTGTGTTGCCCAGGACTTTGAGGACAGAAGTCTGAAAACACAAACTCAGCTTAGGTTTGGGTATGTAGGTATGGCAGGCCCAATCTACAAATCAAGAGAAGAAATCTTCAGGATATGAAGAAAGAGCGATTCTGAGGCACTTGCTCAGGCTTTTGCATTTGGATTTTATATCAACGATGGCCGTGGAATGTGGGGAGGACTCATGGGCCATGGACGAATCTTCCTCTCTGTTGATTTGGCCCGATCCCAATTGTTATTCCTCAATCTGTGGGATGGGAGGTCTCCTTTCAGGATTATTATCTCAGGTGTCTGAACAAAAGAGGAATTCCAAAGCAGAGTCTTGGGGAAGAGTCAAGGGAAAACCCAAACTATGGTTAAAAATTGGGGCCTAGGGGTATGGCAGGCACTATAAGCTGTCTCTTCATCCAGCCACTGAGAGGCTTTACTTGAGTGCTGGGCTCAGGCTGAGGGTCACAGTGTGTGTTTGTGACCAACGTGACACGCGAGCATGGGCGGGGCCTCATGGGCCACACTGGTTTCAACTAAACTGGACCTTGGACAACATGCCAAACACAAGGTCTCTTGCCATGGGGAAGGTCTTCTGATTTCTGCATCATTTTCAACCCTGGGCAGTGTTTGGAGATAAGGTCTAGGTTCCGAAGCTTGAAAAATCGCAGTTGGGAATAGATGACGATCTAAGGCGATGGCGCGTCTGATATGCTCAATGTGCGGTCAACTGCCTGGGTGTTGGTCAGGAGGTTCTGGCTCAGGTTGTGTCAGACAGTGCACTAGTGCCCAAGTTAGACTATATAATTTGGGTAGAGTCGAGTGCCTTGTAGGTTTATCCTCATTGGAGGTGCCTGGGCACCTCATTAGGCAAGATATTTTTTCTAGATGGCGGCAGAGTGCTGCATTGTGGGTCCGGAATTGCCAAAATGGAGGATTTCTGGGCCAGGAGTTTGAGGACAGAAGTCTGAGAACACAAGATAGACTTGGGCTTCAGGCCGAGGGCACGGTAGTTACCCCCTGCAGATCGGAAACAATATCTAAGCATCTGAAGTCACGGCGAGGATCAGACGTTGGCTCAGGTTGTAGTTTCTGTGCATGACTGCCCCTTCAAGAAAGGAGCGGAATCTCAAGGCCATGGAGATTTACCCACGTTGGGAGTTGTGTGATGCCCCTTCAAGGATTCCTTCTGCGGGACAATTGAGCCCTGTTGGGCAGCTCCAGGACAACCCATATGAAATGAGTCCAGAGCACCGTTCGAGGATGGATGCCAGGGAAGCCCGCCTCTCATTCCAATTGTCTCCTAGCTACAATACAGTTGTGATCGGATGGCTCTGCGGAAGCAACCGGGGTGGCTGAGTTGAAATGGACATTCCTGAGGATGGGGCCTAAAGTGTGTTTTGTCCATGAGGGCCTTGGAATGGGGCGGTGGCACCGTAACCCTGAAGTATACTCCTACGCTTTGACATAGCTCCCATGCACAAGTTTCCTTGTGGAGAGGAGATTTGTTCTGATGGGTGCCTCAGGAAAACCCTTATGCTGGTCTTGAAATCCAGGCTCTTGAGGAGACATGCCTGTAAACCAAAGCAATGGATCCGATTATTACCTAGGATCCTTTCTGGTTCAATCTTCTTCTCTGGGGATATCCGTCTATGGAATGAGTGGAGATAGATGCTCACCTGGTGTCAGACCACCCTTGTTTGTCCCTGGAGACGTACACTATTGGGATGGCCTCGGGGACCTTGGAGAGTTCTCCCAATTTGTAAGATTTTGGACAATGGAATGGGCAGAATTCCCATGGATTGGGTAGGCACAGTCCGAATGTGTGGCTCCAGGGGCCCCAGCCTGGAGGGTGTGTGGCCCAGGACTTTGAGGACAGAAGTCTGAAAACACAAACTCACCTTATGTTTGGGGACGTAGGTATGGCAGGCCCAATCTACAAATCATGAAAAGAACTCTTCAGGATATGAAGAAAGAGCGAGTCTGAGGCACTTGCTCAGGCTTTTGTCTCTGGGTTTTATATCAATGATGGCCGTGGAATGTGGGGAGGCATCATGGGCCATGGACGAATCTTCCTCTCTGTGGATTTGTCTCGGTCCCAATTATTTTTCGTCAATCTGTGGGATGGGAGGTCTCTTTTCAGGTTTATTACCTCAGGTGTCCGAACAATAGAAGAATTCCAAAGCAGAGCCCTGGGGAAGAGTGAAGGGACAACCCAAAGTATGGTTAAAAATTGGGGCCTAGGGGCATGGCAGGCCAAATAAGCTGACTCTTCATCCAGCCACTGAGCGGCCTTACTTGAGGACTGGGCTCAGGCTGAGGGTCAAATATGTGTTTGTGACAAATGTGGCCCGCGAGCATGGGCGGGGCCTCATGGTCCAAACTGGTTTCAACTACACTGGAACTTGGACAACATGCCAATCAAAAGGTCTCTTGCCATGGGGAAGGTGTTCTGATTTCTGCATCATTTTCAATCGTGAGCAGTGATTGGACATAAGGTATATGTTCTGAAGCCTGAAACATCGCTGTTGGGAAGAGATGACGACCTAAGGCGATGGCGCGTGTGATATGCTCAGTGTGCGGTCAGCTACCTGGGTGTTGGTCAGGAGGTTCTGGCTCAGGTTGTTTCAGACAGTGCACTAGTGCCCGGTTAGACTATATAATTTGGGTACAGTCGAGTGCCGTGTAGGTTTATCCTCATTTGAGGTGCCTGGGCACCTCATTAGGCAAGATGTTTTTTTCTAGAGGGCAGGCAGAGTGCTGCATTGTGGGTCCGGAATTGCTAAACTTTTGGGCTTCTGGGCCAGGAGTGTGAGGACAGAAGTCTGAGAACACAAGCTAGACTTGAGTTTCAGGCCGAGGGCACGGCTGGTACCCCATGCAGTCGCAACCATAATCTCAAGCATCTGAAGTCACGGTGAGGATGAGTCGTTGGCTCAGGTTGGAGTTTCTGTGCATGACCGCCCCTTCATGAACGGAGCGGAATCTCAAGGCCATGGAGGTTTTCCGACGTGGGAGTGGTGGGATGCCCCCTTCAATGATTCCTTCTGTGTGACAATTGAGACCTGTTGGGCAGCCCAGAACATCCCATATGGAATGACCAGAGCAACCTTGGAGAATGGATGCCAGGGAAGCCCGCCTCGCAATCCAATTGTCTACTAGCCACAATACAGTTGAGATCGGATCCTCTGCGGGAGCAACCGGGGTGGCTGAGTTGAAATGGACTTTCCTGAGGATGAGCCCTAATGTGTGTTTCTGTCCATGAGGGACTTGAAATGGGGCGGTGGCACTGGGACCCTGAAGTATTCTCCTAAGCTTTTGACATAGCTCCCATGCACAAGTTTCCATGTGGAGAGGAGATTTGTTCTGATGGGTGCCTCAGGAAACCCATTATGCTGGTATAGGAATCCAGACTTTTGAAGAGACATGCCTGTAAACCAATGCAATATATTCGATTATGGCCTAGGGTCCTGTCTTGTTCATTCTTCTTCTCTGGGGATATTCATCTATGGAATGAGTGGAGGTAGATGCTCATCTGGTGTCTTACCGCCCTTGTTTGTCCCCGGAGACCTACACTATTGGTTTGGCCTCAGGGACTTTGGAGAGCTCTCCTAATTTGTACGATTTTGGACAATGGAATGAGCAGAATTCCCATGGATTGGGTAGGCACAGTCCTAATGTGTGGCTTCAGAGGCCCCAGCATGAGGGTGTGTGGCCCAGGACTTTGGGGACAGAAGTCTGAAAGCACAAACTCAGCTTAGGTTTGGGGATGTAAGTATGGCAGGCCCAATCTACAAATCATGAGAAGAAATCTTCAGGATATGAAGAAAGAGCGAGTCTGAGGCACTTGCTCAGGCTTTTGCATTTGGATTTTATATCAACGATGGCCGTGGAATGGGGGAGGACTCATGGGCCATGGACGAATCTTCCTCTCTGTGGATTTGGCCCGATCCCAATTGTTTTTCGTCAATCTGTCGGATGGGATTTCTCCTTTCAGGTTTATTACCTCAGGTGTCTGAACAAAAGAGGAATTCCAAAGCAGAGCCCTGGGGAAGAGTGAAGGGAAAACCCAAACTATGGTTAAAAATTGGGGCCTAGGGGTATGGCAGGCACAATAAGCTGTCTCTTCATCCAGCCACTGAGAGGCCTTACTTGAGGGCTGGGCTCAGGCTGAGGGTCACAGTGTGTGTTTGTGACCAACGTGGCACGCGAGCATGGGCGGGGCCTCATGGGCCACACTGGTTTCAACTACACTGGACCTTGGACAACATGCCAATCACAAGGTGTTGCCATGCGGAAGGTGTTTTGATTTCCGCATCATTTTCAACCCTGGGCAGTGGTTGGAGATAAGGTCTAGGTTCAGAAGCCTGAAAACCGCAGTTGGGAAGAGATGACAATCTAAGGTAATGGCGCATCTGATATGCTCAGTGTACAGTCAACTACCTGGGTGTTGGTCAGGAGGTTCTGGCTCAGGTTGTGTCAGACAGTGCACTAGTGCCCAAGTTAGACTATATAATTTGGGTACAGTCGAGTGCCCTGTAGGTTTATCCTCATTTGAGGTGCCTGAGCACCTCATTAGGCAAGATATTTTTTCTGGAGGGCAGGGAGAGTGCTGCATTGTGGGTCCGGAATTGCCAAACTTGAGGGCTTCTGGGACAGGAGTGTGAGGACAGAAGTCTGAGAACACGAGCTAGAGTTGAGTTTCAGGCCGAGGGCACGGCTGGTACCCCCTGCAGTCGCAACCAAAATCTCAAGCATCTGAAGTCACGGCGAGGATCAGACGTTGGCTAAGGTTGCAGTTTCTGTGCATGACTGCCCCTTCATGAAAGGAGCGGAATCTCAAGGCCATGGAGGTTTCCGACGTTGGGAGTGGTGGAATGCCCCCTTCAATGATACCTTCTGTGTGACAATTAAGACCTGTTGGGCAGCTCCAGGACATCCCATATGGAATGACTCCAGAGCACCGTTGGAGGATGGATGCCAGACAAGCCCGCCTCGCAATCCAATTGTCTACTAGCCACAATACAGTTGAGATCGGATCCCTCTGCGGGAGCAACCGGGGTGGATGAGTTGAAATGGACTTTCCTGAGGATGGGCCCTAATGTGTGTTTCTGTCCATGAGGGACTTGGAATGGGGCGGTGACCCCGGGACCCTGAAGTATTCTCCTAAGCTTTTGAGATAGTTCCCATGCACAAGTCCTTGTGGAGAGGATATTTGTTCTGATGGGTGCCTCAGGAAACCCATTATGCTGGAATTGGAATCCAGACTTTTGAAGAGACATGCCTGTAAAACAAAGCAATGTATTCGATTATGGCCTAGGGTCCTGTCTTGTTCATTCTTCTTCTCTGGGGATATTCATCTATGGAATAAGTGGAGGTAGATGCTCACCTGGTGTCAGACCACCCTTGTTTGTCCCTGGAGACCTACACTATTGGGATTGCCTCGGGGACTTTGGAGAGTTCTCCCAATTTGTAAGATTTTGGACAATGGAATGGGCAGAATTCCCATGGATTGGGTAGGCACAGTCCGAATGTGTGGCTCCAGGGGCCCCAGCCTGGAGGCTGTGTGGCCCAGGACTTTGAGGACAGAAGTCTGAAAACACAAACTCACCTTATGTTTGGGGACATAGGTATGGCAGGCACAATCTACACACCATGAGCAGAACTCTTCAGGATATGAAGAAAGAGCGAGTCTGAGGCACTTGCTCAGGCTTTTGTCTCTGGATTTTATATCAACGATGGCCGTGGAATGTGGGGAGGCATCATGGGCCATGGACGAATCTTCCTTTCTGTGGATTTGGGCGGTCCCAATTTTTTTCGTCAATCTGTGGGATGGGAGGACTCCTTTCAGGTTTATTACCTCAGGTGTCCGACAAAAGAGGAATTCCAAAGCAGAGCCCTGGGGAAGAGTGAAGGGACAACCCAAACTATTGTTAAAAATTGGGACCTAGGAGCTTGGCAGGCCCAATAAGCTGTCTCTTCATCCAGTCACTGAGCGGCCTTACTTGAGACTGGGCTCAGGCTGAGGGTCAAATGTGTGTTTGTGACAATAGTGGCCCGCGAGCATGGGTGGACCTCATGGGCCAAACTGGTTTCAACTACACTGGACCTTGGACAACATGCCAATCACAAGGTCTCTTGCCATGGGGAAGGTGTTTTGATTTCTGCACCATTTTCAATCGTGAGCAGTGATTGGACATAAGGTATAAGTTCTGAAGCCTGAAAAATCGCAGTTGGGAAGAGATGACGACCTAAAGCGATGGCGCGTCTGATATGCTCAGTGTGCGGTCAGCTGCCTGGGTGTTGGTCAGGGGGTTCTGGCTGAGGTTGTGTCAGACAGTGCACTAGTGCCCAAGTTAGACTATATAATTTGGGTACAGTCGAGTGCCCTGTAGGTTTATCCTCATTTGAGGTGCCTGGGCACCTCATTAGGCAAGATATTTTTTCTAGAGGGCAGGCAGAGTGCTGCATTGTGGGTCCGGAATTGCTAAACTTTTTGGCTTCTGGGCCAGGAGTGTGAGGACAGAAGTCTGAGAACACAAGGTAGACTTGGGCTTCAGGCCGAGGGCACGGTAGGTACCCCCTGCAGATCGGAAACAATATCTCAAGCATCTGAAGTCACGGCGAGGATCAGACGTTGGCTAAGGTTGCAGTTTCTGTGCATGACCGCCCCTTCATGAACGGAGCGGAATCTCAAGGCCATGGAGGTTTTCCGACGTGGGAGTGGTGGGATGCCCCCTTCAATGATTCCTTCTGTGTGACAATTGAGACCTGTTGGGCAGCCCAGGACATCCCATATGGAATGACCAGAGCACCCTTGGAGAATGGATGCCAGGGAAGCCCGCCTCACAATCCAATTGTCTACTAGCCACAATACAGTTGAGATCGGATCCCTCTGCGGGAGCAACCGGGGTGGATGAGTTGAAATGGACTTTCCTGAGGATGGGCCCTAATGTGTGTTTCTGTCCATGAGGGCCTTGGAATGGGGCGGTGGCACTGGGACCCTGAAGTATTCTCCTAAGCTTTTGACATAGTTCCCATGCACAAGTTTCCTTGTGGAGAGGAGATTTGTTCTGATGGGTGCCTCAAAAAACCCATTATGCTGGTATTGGAATCCAGACTTTTGAAGAGACATGCCTGTAAACCAATGCAATGTATTCGATTATGGCCTAGGGTCCTGTCTTGTTCATTCTTCTTGTCTGGGGATATTCATCTATGGAATGAGTGGAGGTCGATGCTCACCTGCTGTCTTACCGCCCTTGTTTGTCCCCAGAGACCTACACTATTGGTTTGGCCTCAGGGACTTTGGAGAGTTTTCCTAATTTGCACGATTTTGGACAATGGAATGGGCAGAATTCCCATGGATTGGGTAGGCACAGTCCTAATGTGTGGCTTCAGAGGCCCCAGCATGAGGGTGTGTGGCCCAGGACTTTGAGAACAGAAGTCTGAAAACACAAACTCAGCTTAGGTTTGGGGTTGTAGGTATGGCAGGCCCAATCTACAAATCATGAGAAGAAATCTTCAGGATATGAAGAAAGAGCGAGTCTGAGGCACTTGCTCAGGCTTTTGCATTTGGATTTTATATCAACGATGGCCGTGGAATGGGGGAGGACTCATGGGCCATGGACGAATCTTCCTCTCTGTGGATTTGGCCCGATCCCAATTGTTTTTCGTCAATCTGTGGGATGGGAGGTCTCCTTTCAGGTTTATTACCTCAGGTGTCCGAACAAAAGAGGAATTCCAAAGCAGAGCCCTGGGGAAGAGTGAAGGGAAAACCCAAACTATGGTTAAAAATTGCGGCATAGGGGCTTGGCAGGCCCAATAAGCTGTCTCTTCATCCAGCCACTGAGCGGCCTTACTTGAGACTGGGCTCAGGCTGAGGGTCAAATGTGTGTTTGTGACAAATGTGGCCCGCGAACATGGGTGTGGCCTCATGGGCCAAACTGGTTTCAACTACACTGGACCTTGGACAACATGCCAATCACAAGGTCTCTTGCCATGGAGAAGGTGTTCTGATTTCTGCATCATTTTCAATAGTGAGCAGTGATTGGACATAAGGTATAGGTTCTGAAGCCTGAAAAATCGCAGTTGGGAAGAGATGACGACCTAAGGCGATGGCGCGTCTGATATGCTCAGTGTACGGTCAGCTGCCTGGGTGTTGGTCAGGGGGTTCTGGCTGAGGTTGTTTCAGACAGTGCACTAGTGCCCAAGTTAGACTATATAATTTGGGTACAGTCGAGTGCCCTGTAGGTTTATCCTCATTTGAGGTGCCTGGGCACCTCATTAGGCAAGATATTTTTTCTAGAGGGCAGGCAGAGTGCTGCCTTGTGGGTCCGGAATTGCCAAAATGGAGGACTTCCGGGCCAGGAGTTTGAGGACAGAAGTCTGAGAACACGAGATAGACTTGGGCTTCAGGTCGAGGGCACGGTAGGTACCCCCAGTAGATCGGAAACCATATCTCAAGCATCTGAAGTCACGGCGAGGATCAGACGTTGGCTCAGGTTGTAGTTTCTGTGCATGACTGCCCCTTCATAAAAGGAGCGGAATCTCGAAGCCATGGAGCTTTTCCCACGTTGGGAGTTGTGTGATGCCCCCTTCAAGGATTCCTTCTGCGGGACAATTGAGACCAGTTGGGCAGCTCAAGGACATCCCATATGAAATGACTCCAGAGCACCGTTCGAGGATGGATGCCATGGAAGCCCGCCTCTCATTCCAATTGTCTCCTAGCAACAATACAGTTGAGATCGGATGGCTCTGCGGGAGCAACCGGGGTGGCTGAGTTGAAATGGACTTTCCTGAGGATGGGGCCTAAAGTGTGTTTGTGTCCATGAGGGCCTTGGAATGGGGTGGTGGCACCGGGACCCTGAAGTATTCTCCTAAGCTTTTGACATAGCTCCCATGCACAAAGTTCCTTGTGGAGAGGAGATTTGTTCTGATGGGTGCCTCAGGAAAACCCTTATGCTGGTCTGGAATCCAGGCTCTTGAGGAGACATGCCTGTAAACCAAAGCAATGGATCCGATTATTGCCTAGGATCCTGTCTGGTTCAATCTTCTTCTCTGGGGATATCCTTCTATGGAATGAGTGGAGGTAGATGCTCACCTGGTGTCAGACCACCCTTGTTTGTCCCTGGAGACCTACACTATTGGGATTGCCTCAGGGACTTTGGAGAGTTCTCCCAATTTGTAAGATTTTGGACAATGGAATGGGCAGAATTCCCATAGATTTGGTAGGCACAGTCCGAATATGTGGCTCCAGGGGCCCCAGCCTGGAGGCTGTGTGGCCCAGGACTTTTAGGACAGAAGTCTGAAAACACAAACTCACCTTGTGTTTGGGGACGTAGGTATGGCAGGCCCAATCTACAAACCATGAGAAGAACTCTTCAGGATATGAAGAAAGAGCGAGTCTGAGGCACTTGCTCAGGGTTTTGTCTCTGGATTTTATATCAATGATGGCCGTGGAATGTGGGGAGGCCTCCTGGGCCATGGACGAATATCCTCTCTGTGGATTGGGGCGGTCCCAATTATTTTTCGTCAATCTGTGGGATGGGAGGTCTCCTTTCAGGTTTATTACCTCAGGTGTCTGAACAAAAGAAGTATTCTAAAGCAGAGCCCTGGGGAAGAGTGAAGGGAAAACCCAAACTATGGTTAAAAATTTGGGGCCTAGGGGCATGGCAGGCCCAATAAGCTGTTTCTTCATCCAGCCACTGAGCGGCCTTACTTGAGGACTGGGCTCAGGCTGAGGGTCAAATGTGTGTTTGTGACAAATGTGGCCCGCGAGCATGGGCGGGGCCTCATGGGCCAAACTGGTTTCAACTACACTGGACCTTGCACAACATGCCAATCACAAGGTCTCTTGCCATGGGGAAGGTGTTCTGATTTTTGCATCATTTTCAATCGTGAGCAGTGATTGGACATAAGGTATATGTTCTGAAGCCTGAAACATCGCTGTTGGGAAGAGATGACGACCTAAGGCGATGGCGCGTCTGATATGCTCAGTGTGCGGTCAGCCTCCTGGGTGATGGTCAGGAGGTTCTGGCTCAGGTTGTGTCAGACAGTGCATTAGTGCCCAGGTTAGACTATATAATTTGGGTACAGTCGAGTGCCCTGTAGGTTTATCCTCATTTGAGGTGCCTGGGCACCTCATTAGGCAAGATATTTTTTCTAGAGGGCAGGCAGAGTGCTGCATTGTGGGTCCGGAATTGCCAAACTTTTGGGCTTCTGGGCCAGGAGTTTGAGGACAGAAGTCTGAGAACACAAGCTAGACTTGAGTTTCAGGCCGAGGGCACGGCTGGTACCCCCTGAAGTCGCAACCAAAATCTCAAGCATCTGAAGTTACGGCGAGGATCAGACGTTGGCTCAGGTTGGAGTTTCTGTGCATGACTACCCCTTCATGAACGGAGCGGAATCTCAAGGCCATGGAGGTTTTCCGACGTGGGAGTGGTGGGATGCCCCCTTCAATGATTCCTTCTGTGTGACAATTGAGACCTGTTGGGCAGCTCCAGGACATCCCATATGGAATGACTCCACAGCACCCTTGGAGGATGGATGTCAGGGAAGCCCGCCTCGCAATCCAATTGTCTACTAGCCACAATACAGTTGACATCGGATCCCTCTGCGGGAGCAACCTGGGTGGCTGAGTTGAAATGGACTTTCCTGAAGATGGGCCCTAATGTGTGTTTGTGTCCATGAGGGCCTTGAAATGGGGCGGTGGCACTGGGACCCTGAAGTATTCTCCTAAGCTTTTGACATAGCTCCCATGCACAAGTTTCCTTGTGGAGAGGAGATTTGTTCTGATGGGTGCCTCAGGAAACCCTTTATGCTGGTATTGGAATCCAGACTTTAGAAGAGACATGCCTGTAAACCAAAGCAATGTATTCGATTATGGCCTAGGGTCCTGTCTTGTTCATTCTTCTTGTCTGGGGATATTCATCTATGGAATGAGTGGAGATAGATGCTCACCTGGTGTCTTACCTCCATCGATTGTCCCCGGATACCTACACTATTGGGATGACCTCGGGGACTTTGGAGAGTTCTCCTAATTTGTACGATTTTGGACAATGGAATGGGCAGAATTCCCATGGATTGGGTAGGCACAGTCCTAATGTGTGGCTTTAGGGGCCCCTACCTGAGGGTGTGTGGCTTAGGACTTTGAGGACAGAAGTCTGAAAACACAAATTAAGCTTAGGTTTGGGGATGTAGGTATGGCAGGCCCAATCTACAAATCATGAGAAGAAATCTTCAGGATATGAAGAATGAGCGATTCTGAGGCACTTGCTCAGGCTTTTGCATTTGGATTTTATATCAACGATGGCCGTGGAATGTGGGGTGGACTCATGGGTAATGGACAAATCTTCCTATCTGTGGATTTGACCCGATCCCAATTGTTTTTCGTCAATCTGCGGGATGGGAAGTCTCCTTTCAGGTTTATTACCTCAGGTGTCTGAACAAAAGAGGAATTCCAAAGCAGAGCCCTGGGGAAGAGTGAAGGGACAACCCAAACTATGGTTAAAAATTGGGGCCTAGGGGCATGGCAGGCACAATAAGCTGTCTCTACATCCAGCCACTAGAGGCCTTACTTGAGGACTGGGCTCAGCCTGAGGGTCACAATGTGTGTTTGTGACCAATGTGGCCCGTGAGCTTGGGTGGGGCCTCATGGGACACACTGGTTTCAACTACACTGAACGTTGGACAACATGCCAACCACAAGGTTTCTTGCCATGGGGAAGGAGTTCTGATTTCTGCATCACCTTCAACCCTGGGCAGTGATTGTAGATAAGGTCTAGGTTCTGAAACCTGAAAACCGAGGTTGAAAAAAGTTGACGACCTAAGGGCACAGCGGCTCGATGTGCTCAGTGTGCGGCCAGCTGTCTGGGAGGAGCCAGGGGGTCCAGGCTCAGGCTGTGTCAGAAAGGGCATTAGTGCCCTGGTCAGCCTATGTATTTGGGGTACAGCCAAGTTCGGTGCAGGTTGATCCTCATTTGGGGTTACTGGTTAGCCCCAGAGGACAATGTTTTTCTTCTGGAGAGCGGGCAGGGTGCTGCATTGTAATTCTGGATTGCCAAACTGGAGGGATTGTGGGCCAGTAGTCTGACGACCAAAGTCTGAGAACACAAGCTAGGCTTAGGTTTCTGGGTGAGGCCATGGCAGGCATAATCTACAGACCTGAATCGAGATCTCGTGCATCTGAAGTCAGGGCGAGGATCAGACGATCGCTCAGGTTGGAGTTTCTGTCCCTGATGGCCCCTTCATGAATGGGGGGGTCATCACGAGTCCATGGGGATTTTCCCACGATGGGAGTTGTGAGAAGCTTCAAACTGCAGAGAGTCTTCTGCAGGACAATTGAGACCTGTTGCTTGTTCCGGGCGACCTACACTATTGGGATGGCCTCAGGGACTTTGGAGGTTTCTCCTAATTTGTATGATTTTGGACCATGGAATGGGCAGAATTCCCATGGATTGGTAGGCACAGTCCTAATGTGTGTCTCCAGGGCCCCAGCCTGGAGGGTGTGTGGCCCAAGACTTTGAGGACAGAAGTCTGAAAACACAAACTCAGCTTAGGTTTGGGGACGTAGGTATGGCAGGCCCGATCTACAAACCATGAGAAGAACTCTTCAGGATATGAAGAAAGTGCGAGTCTGAGGCGCTTGCTCAGGCTTTTGTCTCTGGATTTTGTATCAGCGATGGCCGTGGAATGTCGTGGAGGCCTCATTGGCCATGGACGAATCTTCCTCCCTGAGGATTTGGCTCGATTCCCAATTGCTTTTCGTCAATCTGTGGGATGGGAGGACTCATTTTAGTTTTGTTACCTCAGGTGTCCCACCAAAAGAGGAATTCCAAAGCAAAGCCGTGGGGAAGACTGAAGGGACAACCCGAACTATGGTTAAAAATTGGCGCCTAGGGGCATGGCAAGCCCAATATGCTATCTCTTCATCCAGCCACTGAGTGGCCTTACTTGAGGACTGGGCTCAGCCTGAGGGTCACAATGTGCGTTTGTGACCAATGTGGCCGGCGAGCATGGGCGGGGCCTCATGGGCCACCCTGGTTTCAACTACACTGAACGTTGGACAACATGCCAACCACAAGGTTTCTTGCCATGGGGAAGGAGTTCTGATTTCTGCATCACCTTCAATCCTGGGCAGTGATTGTAGATAAGGTCTAGGTTCTGAAACCTGAAAACCGAGGTTGAAAAAAGTTGACGACCTAAGGGCACAGCAGCTCGATGTGCTCAGTGTGCGGCCAGCTGTCTGGGAGGGGCCAGGGGGTCCAGGCTCAGGCTGTGTCAGAAAGGGCATTAGTGCCCTGGTCAGCCTATGTATTTGGGGTACAGCCAAGTTCGGTGCAGGTTGATCCTCATTTGGGGTTACTGGTTAGCCCTAGAGGACAATGTTTTTCTTCTGGAGGGCGGGCAGGGTGCTGCATTGTAATTCTGGATTGCCAAACTGGAGGGATTGTGGGCCAGTAGTCTGACGACCAAAGTCTGAGAACACAAGCTAGGCTTAGGTTTCTGGGTGAGGCCATGGCAGGCATAATCTACAGACCTGAATCGAGATCTCGTGCATCTGAAGTCAGTGCGAGGATCAGACGATCGCTCAGGTTGGAGTTTCTGTCCCTGATGGCCCCTTCATGAATGGGGGGGGCATCACGAGGCCATGGGGGTTTTCCCACGATGGGAGTTGTGAGAAGCTCCAAACTGCAGAGAGTCTTCTGCAGGACAATTGAGACCTGTTGCTTGGGTCCAGGCCAATGATTCTGACAGGGTTCTAAGGATTGATGGCTGGGTAGCCCACCTCGCATTCCAATTGTCTCCTAGCAATAAGACAGGTTAGATCTCCTGGATCTGTGGGGAGCAACCGAGGACGCTGAGTTGAAATGGACACCCCTGGGGATGGGTCCTAATGTGCTTTTGTGTCTATGGAGACCTTGGAATGAAGCGGTGGCACTGGGGCCCTAAAGGGTTCTCCTAAACAGAGGCTTTGACACAGCTCCAACGTGCAAGTTTCCCATGTGTAGATGAGATGTTTTCTGATGGGTGAGTCAAGAAACAGCTATATGCTGTTTTGATATCCAGGCCTCTGAGGAGAGATGCCTGGAAAACAAAGCAGTGGATCTGATTAGTGCCTAGGGGCCTGTTCTTTCCTTTTTTACCTCTGGAGACATCTGTCTATGGGTCTGAGTGCAGGTAGGTGCTCAGTTGGGCTCAGATTGCCCCTGTTTTTCCTGGGAAGCCACCGCTATTGAGATGGATCAGGCACTTTGGAGGTTTATCCTATTAGAAGGGTTGTGGCCATTGGAATGGGCACACACAATACCCTTGGAGAGGGCAAGTACAGTCCTCAGGTTTGGCTCCAGGGGCCTGAGCCTGTAGGTTGTGTACGCCAGGGCTGTTTGGACAGTTGTCTGAAAACACAAACTCGGCTTATGTTTCGGGTCATAGGTATGGCAGACTGACGTACAGACCATGAGGAGAACTCTTCGGGATTTGAAAAAAGGGCGTGTGTGAGGCTCCTGCTCAAGTTTTTGTCTCTGAATATCGTGTCACTCATGGTCGTGGAATTTCTGGGTGACTTCATGGGAAATTGTCGAATCTTACTCTCTGGTGGTTTGGCCCCGTCCAAAGAGTTTGGGGTCAATCTGTGGGCTGGAAGAAGTCCGTGTTTTTTGTTGTTGTTGTTGTTGTTGTTTTCTTTTTTAACCTCAGGTGTCCCACCAAATGAGGTATTCCATAGTAGAGCCCTGGAGAGGGGCGACTGGACAATCAGAAATCTGTTAAAAATTGGGGCTAAGGGACATGTCAAGCCCATTATGACATCTAATGGTTCAGCCACTGAGAGGACTTACTAGAGGACAGGACTCATGCTGAGGGTCACAATGCATATGTATGCCCTCGTCGCACGCAAGAATTGGCGGGGCCTCAGGGTGAATGCTGGTTTCTCCTTCACTGAACGTTGGACAACATGCCAACCACAAGGGTTCTTGCCATGGGTAAGGAGGAGTTCTGATTTCTGCATCACACTCACCCCTGGACAGTGATTGGAGATAAGGTCTCGGTTCTTAAGCCTGAAAACGGAGGTAGGGAAGAGATGATGACCTAAGGCCATGGCGGGTTTCATGTGCTCAGTGTGCGGTCAGCTTTCTCGGTGTAACTCAGGAGGTCCGGGCTCAGGTTGTGTTCGACAGTGCATTTGTGCCCAGGTTAGACTATATAATTTGGGTAACGTCGAGTGCTGTGTACGTTTATCCTCATTTAAGGTGCCTGGGCAGCTCATGAGGCAATAATTTTTTTTCTAGAGGGCAGGCAGAGTGCTGCATTGTGGGTCCGGAATTGCCAACCTTGAGGGCTTCGGGGCCAGGAGTGTGAGGACGGAAGTCTGAGAAGACAAGCTAGACTTGGGTTTCAGGGTGAGGGCACGGCAGGTACCCCCTGCAGATCTGAACCAATATCTCATGCATCTGAAGTCAGGGCGAGGATCAGACGTTGGCTCAGGTTGGAGTTTCTGTGCATGACGGCCGCTTCATGAAGGGAGCGGAATCTCGGGGCCATTGAGGTTTTCCCACGTTGGGAGTTGTGGGATGCCCCCTTCAAGGATTCCTTCTGCGGGACAATTGAGACCTGTTGGACAGCTCCAGGACATCCCATATGGAATGACTCCAGAGCACCGTTCGCGGATGGATGCCTGGGAAGCCTGCCTCGCATTCCAATTGTCTCCTAGCCATAAGACAGTTTAGATCTGATGGCTCTGCCTGAGCAACCGGGGTGGCTGAGTTGAAATGGACTTTCCTGAGGATGAGTCCTAATGTGTTTTTGTGTCCATGAGGGCCTTGGAATGGGGCAGTGGCACCGGAACCCTGAAGTACTCTCCTAAGCTTTGGACATGGCTCCCATGCACAGGTTTCCTTGTGGAGAAGAGATGAGTTCTGATGGGTGCCTCAGGAAAACCCCTATGCTCGTATTGGAATCAGGCTTTTGAGGACACATGCCTGTAACCCAAAGCAATGGATCTTTTTATGGCCTAGGGTCCTGTCTGGTTCAATCTTCTTCTCTGGGGACATCCATCTATGGTATGAGGGGAGGTCGATTATCAGCTGGTGTCAGACAGCCCTTGTTTGTTCCGGGCGACCTACACTATTGTGATGGCCTCAGGGACTTTGGAGGTTTCTCCTAATTTGTATGATTTTGGACCATGGAATGGGCAGAATTCCCATGGATTGGTAGGCACAGTCCTAATGTGTGTCTCCAGGGGCCCAGCCTGGAGGGTGTGTGGCCCAAGACTTTGAGGACAGAAGTCTGAAAACACAAACTCAATTTGGTTTGGGGACGTTGTATGGCAGGCCCGATCTACAAACCATGAGAAGAACTCTTCAGGATATGAAGAAAGTGCGAGTCTGAGGCGCTTGCTCAGGCTTTTGTCTCTGGATTTTGTATCAGCGATGGCCGTGGAATGTCGGGGAGGCCTCATGGGCCATGGACGAATCTTCCTCTCTGAGGATTTGGCCCGATTCCCCATTGCTTTTCGTCAATCTGTGGGATGGGAGGACTCATTTCAGTTTTGTTACCTCAGGTGTCCCACCAAAAGAGGAATTCCAAAGCAAAGCCGTGGGGAAGACTGAAGGGACAACCCGAACTATGGTTAAAAATTGGGGCCTAGGGGCATGACAAGCCCAATATGCTATCTCTTCATCCAGCCACTGAGTGGCCTTACTTGAGGACTGGGCTCAGCCTGAGGGTCACAATGTGCGTTTGTGACCAATGTGGCCGGCAAGCATGGGCGGGGCCTCATGGTCCACCCTGGTTTCAACTACACTGAACGTTGGACAACATGCCAACCACAAGGTTTCTTGCCATGGGGAAGGAGTTCTGATTTCTGCATCACCTTCAACCCTGGGCAGTGATTGGAGATAAGGTCTAGGTACTGAACCCTGAAAACCGAGGTTGGGAAAAGATGACGACCTAAGGCCACGGCGGCTCGATGTGCTCAGTGTGCGACCAGCTGTCTGGGAGGGGCCAGGGGGTCCAGGCTCAGGCTGTGTCAGAAAAGGCATTAGTGCCCTGGTCAGCCTATGTATTTGGGGTACAGCCAAGTTCGGTGCAGGTTGATCCTCATTTGGGGTTACTGCGTAGCCCCAGAGGACAATGTTTTTCTTCTGGAGGGCGGGCAGGGTGCTGCATTGTAGATCTGGATTGCCAAACTGGAGGGCTTGTGGGCCAGTAGTCTGACGACAAAGTCTGAGAACACAAGCTAGGCTTAGGTTTCAGGGTGAGGCCATGGCAGGCACAATCTACAGACCTGAATCGAGATCTCGTGCATCTGAAGTCAGGGCGAGGATCAGACGATCGCTCAGGTTGGAGTTTCTGTCCCTGATGGCCCCTTCATGAATGGGGAGGGCATCACGAGGCCATGGGGGTTTTCCCACGATGGGAGTTGTGAGAAGCTCCAAACTGCAGAGAGTCTTCTGCAGGACAATTGAACCTGTTGCTTGGGTCCAGGCCAATGATTCTGAGCAGGTTTCTAAGGATGGATGGCTGGGTAGCCCACCTCGCATTCCAATTGTCTCCTAGCAACAAGACAGTTTAGAACTCCTGATTCTGTGGGGAGCAACCGAGGACGCTGAGTTGAAATGGACACCCCTGGGGATGGGTCCTAATGTGCTTTTGTGTCAATAAAGACCTTGGAATGAAGCGGTGGCACTGGGGCCCTAAAGGGTTCTCCTAAACAGAGGCTTTGACACAGCTCCAACGTGCAAGTTTCCCATGTGTAGATGAGATGTTTTCTGATGGGTGAGTCAAGAAACAGCTATATGCTGTTTTGATATCCAGGCCTCTGAGGAGAGATGCCAGGAAACCAAAGCAATGGATCTGATTAGTGCCTAGGGGCCTGTTCTTTCCTTTTTTACCTCTGGAGACATCTGTCTATGGGTCTGAGTGCAGGTAGGTGCTCAGTTGGGCTCAGATTTCCCCTGTTTTTCCTGGGAAGCCACCACTATTGAGATGGATCAGGGACTTTGTAGGTTTATCCTATTAGAAGGGTTGTGGCCATTGGAATGGGCACACACCATTTCCTTGGAGAGGGCAAGTACAGTCCTCAGGTTTGGCTCCAGGGCCCTGAGCCTCTAGGTTGTGTAGGCCAGGGCTGTTTGGACAGTTGTCTGAAAACACAAACTCGGCTTATGTTTCGGGTCATAGGTATGGCAGGACTGACCTACAGACCATGAGGAGAACTCTTCGGGATTTGAAAAAAGGGCGAGTGTGAGGCTCCTGTTCAAGTTTTTGTCTCTGGATATCGTGTCACTCATGGTCGTGGAATTTCTGGGTGACTTCATGGGAAATGGACGAGTCTTACTCTCTGGTGGTTTGGCCCCGTCCAAAGAGTTTGGGGTCAATCTGTGGGCTGGAAGAAGTCCGTGTTTTGTTTTTTTTTTTGTTCTTGTTGTTGTCTTTTTTAACCTCAGGTGTCCCACCAAATGAGGGATTCCAGAGTAGAACCCTGGGGAGGGGCTACTGGACAATCAGAAATCTGGTTAAAAATTGGGGCATAGGGACATGTCAAGCCCATTATGACATCTAATGGTCCAGCCAGTGAGAGGACTTACTAGAGGACAGAACTCATGCTGAGGGTCACAATGCGTATGTATGCCCTCGTCGCACGCAAGAATGGGCGGGGCCTCAGGGTGAATGCTGGTTTCTCCTACACTGAACGTTGGACAACGTGCCAACCACAAGGGTTCTTGCCATGGGTAAGGAGGAGTTCTGATTTCTGCATCACACTCACCCCTGGACAGTGATTGGAGATAAGGTCTCGGTTCTGAAGCCTGAAAACGGAGGTAGGGAAGAGATGTTGACCTAAGGCCATGGCGGGTTTTATGTGCTCAGTGTACGGTCAGCTTTCTGGGTGTTGGTCAGGAGGTCCGGGCTCAGGTTTTGTTCGACAGTGCATTAGTGCCCTGGTTAGACTATATAATTTGGGTAACGTCGAGTGCTGTGTAGGTTTATCCTCATTTAAGTTGCCTGGGCAGCTCATGAGGCAATAATTTTTTTTTTTCTAGAGGGCAGGCAGAGTGCTGCATTGTGGGTCCGGAATTGCCAAACTTGAGGGCTTCACGGCCAAAAGTGTGAGGATGGAAGTCTGAGAAGACAAGCTAGACTAGGGTTTCAGGGTGAGGGCACGGCAGTTACCTCCTGCAGATCTGAACCAATATCTCAAGCATCTGAAGTCAGGGAGAGGATCAGACGTTGGCTCAGGTTGGAGTTTCTGTGCATGATAGCCGCTTCATGAAGGGAGCGGAATCTCGTGGCCATTGAGGTTTTCCCACGTTGGGAGTTGTGGGATGCCCCCTTCAAGGATTCCTTCTGCGGGACAATTGAGACCTGTTGGACAGCTCCAGGACATCCCATATGGAATGACTCCAGAGCACCATTCGCGGATGGATGCCTGGGAAGCCCGCCTCGCATTCCAATTGTCTCCTAGCCATAAGACAGTTTAGATCTGATGGCTCTGCCGGAGCAACCGGGGTGGCTGAGTTGAAATGGACTATCCTGAGGATGGGTCCTAATGTGTTTTTGTGTCCATGAGGGCCTTTGAATGGTGCAGTTGCACCGGGACACTGAAGTACTCTCCTAAGCTTTGGACATGGCTCCCATGCACAGGTTTCCTTTTGGAGACGAGATGAGTTCTGATGGGTGCCTCAGGAAAACCCCTATGCTCGTATTGGAATCAGGCTTTTGAGGACACATGCCTGTAACCCAAAGAAATGGATCCTATTATGGCCTAGGGTCCTGTCTGGTTCAATCTTCTTCTCTGGGGACATCCATCTATGGTATGAGTGGAGGTCGGTTATCAGCTGGTGTCAGACAGCCCTTGTTTGTTCCGGGCGACCTACACTATTGGGATGGCCTCAGGGACTTTGGAGGTTTCTCCTAATTTGTATGATTTTGGACCATGGAATGGGCAGAATTCCCATGGATTGGTAGGCACAATCCTAATGTGTGTCTCCAGGGGCCCAGCCTGAAGCGTGTGTGGCCCAAGACTTTGAGGACAGAAGTCTGAAAACACAAACTCAGCTAAGGTTTGGGGACGTAGGTATGGCAGGCCCGATCTACAAACCATGAGAAGAACTCTTCAGGATATGAAGAAAGTGCGAGTCTGAGGCGCTTGCTCAAGCTTTTGTCTCTGGATTTTATATCAGCGATGACCGTGGAATGTCGGGGAGGCCTCATGGGCCATGGACGAATCTTCCTCTCTGAGGATTTGGCCCGATTCCCAATTGCTTTTCGTCAATCTGTTGGATGGGAGGACTCATTTCAGTTTTATTACCTCAGGTGTCCCACCAAAAGAGGAATTCCAAAGCAAAGCCGTGGGGAAGACTGAAGGGACAACCCGAACTATGGTTAAAAATTGGGGCCTAGGGGCATGGCAAGCCCAATATGCTATCTCTTCATCCAGCCACTGAGTGGCCTTACTTGAAGACTGGGCTCAGCCTGAGGGTCACAATGTGTGTTTGTGACCAATGTGGCCGGCGAGCATGGGCGGGCCTCATGAGCCACATTGGTTTCAACTACACTGAACGTTGGACAACATGCCAACTACAAGGTTTCTTGCCATTGGGAAGGAGTTCTGATTTCTGCATCACCTTCAACCCTGGGCAGTGATTGGAGATAAGGTCTAGGTTCTGAATCCTGAACACCGAGGTTGTGAAAAGATGACGACCTAAGGCCACGGCGGCTCGATGTGCTCAGTGTGCGGCCAGCTGACTGAGAGGGGCCAGGGGGTCCAGGCTCAGACTGTGTTAGGAATGGCATTAGTGCCCTGGTCAGCCTATGTATTTGGGGTACAGCCAAGGTCGGTGCAGGTTGATCCTCATTTGGGGTTACTGGGTAGCCCCAGAGGAGAATGGTTTCTTCTGGAGGCGGGAAGGGTGCTGCATTGTAGATCTGTATTGCCAAACTGGAGGGCTTGTGGGCCAGTAGTCTGACGACCAAAGTCTGAGAACACAAGCTAGGCTTAGGTTTCTGGGTGAGGCCATGGCAGGCACAATCTACAGACCTGAATCGAGATCTCGTGCATCTGAAGTCAGGGCGAGGATCAGACGATCGCTCAGGTTGGAGTTTCTGTCCCTGATGGCCCCTTCATGAATGGGGGGGCATCATGTGGCCATGGGGGTTTTCCCACGATGGGAGTTGTGAGAAGCTCCAAACTGCAGAGAGTCTTCTGCAGGACAATTGAGACCTGTTGCTTGGGTCCAGGCCAATGATTCTGAGCAGGGTTCTAAGGATTGATGGCTGGGTAGCCCACCTCGCATTCCAATTGTCTCCTAGCAACAAGACAGGTTAGATCTCCTGGATCTGTGGGGAGCAACCGAGGACGCTGAGTTGAAATGGAAACCCCTGGGGATGGGTCCTAATGTGCTTTTGTGTCTATGGAGACCTAGGAATGAAGCGGTGGCACTGGGGCCCTAAAGGGTTCTCCTAAACAGAGGCTTTGACACAGCTCCAACGTGCAAGTTTCCCATGTGTAGATGAGATGTTTTCTGATGGGTGAGTCAAGAAACAGCTATATGCTGTTTTGATATCCAGGCCTCTGAGTAGAGATGCCTGGAAACCAAAGCAATGGATCTGATTAGTGCCTAGGGGCCTGTTCTTTCCTTTTTTACCTCTGGAGACATCTGTCTATGGGTCTGAGTGCAGGTAGGTGCTCAGTTGGGCTCAGATTTCCCCTGTTTTTCCTGGGAAGCCACCACTATTGAGATGAATCAGGGACTTTGGAGGTTTATCCTATTGGAAGGGTTGTGGCCATTGGAATGGGCACACACAATTCCCTTGGAGAGGGCAAGTACAGTCCTCAGGTTTGGCTCCAGGGACCTGAGCCTGTAGGTTGTGTAGGCCAGGGCTGTTTGGACAGTTGTCTGAAAACACAAACTCGGATTATGTTTCGTGTCATAGGTATGGCAGGACTGACCTACAGACCATGAGGTGAACTCTTCGGGATTTGAAAAAAGGGCGAGTGTGAGGCTCATGCTCAAGTTTTTGTCTCTGGATTTCGTGTCACTAATGGTCGTGGAATTTCTGGGTGACTTCATGGGAAATGGACGAGTCTTACTCCCTGGTGGTTTGGCCCCGTCCAAAGAGTTGGGGTCAATCTGTGGGCTGGAAGAAGTCCGTGTTTTTTTTTGTTGTTGTTGTTGTTGTTTTCTTTTTTAACCTCAGGTGTCCCACAAAATGAGGGATTCCAGAGTAGAGCCCTGGGGAGGGGCGACTGGACAATCAGAAATCTGGTTAAAAATTGGGGCCTAGGGACATGGCAAGCCCATTATGACATCTAATGGTCCAGCCACTGAGAGGACTTACTTGAGGACAGGACTCATGCTGAGGGTCACAATGCGTATGTATGCCCTCATCGCTCGCATGAATGGGCGGGGCCTCAGGGTGAATGCTGGTTTCTCCTTCACTGAACGTTGGACAACGTGCCAACTACAAGGGTTCTTGCCATGGGTAAGGTGAGTTCTGATTTCTGCATCACACTCACCCCTGGGCAGTGATTGGAGATAAGGTCTCGGTTCTGAAGCCTGAAAACGGAGGTAGGGAAGAGATGATGACCTAAGGCCATGGCGGGTTTTATGTGCTCAGTGTGCGGTCAGCTTTCTGGGTGTTGGTCAGGAGGTCCGGGCTCAGGTTGTGTTCGACAGTGCATTAGTGCCCAGGTTAGACTATATAATTTGGGTAACGTCGAGTGCTGTGTAGGTTTATCCTCATTTAAGGTGCCTGGGCAGCTCATGAGGCAATAATTTATTTTCTAGAGGGCAGGCAGAGTGCTGCATTGTGGGTCCGGAATTGCCAACCTTGAGGGCTTCGGGGCCAGGAGTGTGAGGACGGAAGTCTGAGAAGACAAGCTAGACTTGGGTTTCTGTTGAGGGCACAGCAGGTGCCCCCTGCAGATCTGAACCAATATCTCATGCATCTGAAGTCAGGGCGAGGATCAGACGTTGGCTCAGGTTGGAGTTTCTGTGCATGACGGCCGCTTAATGAAGGGAGCGGAATCTCGGGGCCATTGAGGTTTTCCCACGTTGGGAGTTGTGGGATGCCCCCTTCAAGGGTTCCTTCTGCGGGACAATTGAGACCTGTTGGACAGCTCCAGGACATCCCATATGGAATGACTCCAGAGTACCATTCGCGGATGGATGCCTGGGAACCGCGCCTCGCATTCAAATTGTCTCCTAGCCACAAAACAGTTTAGATCTGATGGCTCTGCCGGAGCAACCGGGGTGGCTGAGTTGAAATGGACTTTCCTGAGGATGGGTCCTTGTGTTTTTGTGTCCATGCGGCCTTGGAATGGGGCAGTGGCACCGGGACCCTGAAGTACTCTCCTAAGCTTTGGACATGGCTCCCATGCACAGGTTTCCTTGTGGAGACGAGATGAGTTCTGATGGGTGCCTCAGGAAAACCCCTATGCTCGTATTGGAATCAGGCTTTTGAGGACACATGCCTGTAACCCAAAGAAATGGATCCTATTATGGCCTAGGGTCCTGTCTGGTTCAATCTTCTTCTCTGGGGACATCCATCTATGGTATGAGTGGAGGTCGGTTATCAGCTGGTGTCAGACAGCCCTTGTTTGTTCCGGGCGACCTACACTATTGGGATGGCCTCAGGGACTTTGGAGGTTTCTCCTAATTTGTATGATTTTGGACCATGGAATGGGCAGAATTCCCATGGATTGGTAGGCACAGTCCTAATGTGTGTCTCCAGGTGCCCATCCTGGAGGGTGTGTGGCCCAAGACTTTGAGGACAGAAGTCTGAAAACACAAACTCAGCTAAGGTTTGAGGACGTAGGTATGGCAGGCCCGATCTACAAACCATGAGAAGAACTCTTCAGGATATGAAGAAAGTGCGAGTCTGAGGCGCTTGCTCCGGCTTTTGTCTCTGGATTTTGTATCAGCGATGGCCGTGGAATGTCGGGGAGGCCTCATGGGCCATGGACGAATCTTCCTCTCTGAGGATTTGGCCCGATTCCCAAATGCTTTTCGTCAATCTGTGGGATGGGAGGACTCATTTCAGTTTTGTTACCTCAGGTGTCCCACCAAAAGAGGAATTCCAAAGCAAAGCCGTGGGGAAGACTGAAGGGACAACCCGAACTATGGTTAAAAATTGGGGCCTAGGGGCATGGCAAGCCCAATATGCTATCTCTTCATCCAGCCACTGAGTGGCCTTACTTGAGGACTGGGCTCAGCCTGATGGTCACAATGTGCGTTTGTGACCAATGTGGCCGGCGAGCATGGGCGGGGCCTCATGAGCCACATTGGTTTCAACTACACTGAACGTTGGACAACATGCCAACTACAAGGTTTCTTGCCATGGGTAAGGAGATCTGATTTCTGCATCACCTTCAACCCTGGGCAGTGATTGGAGATAAGGTCTAGGTTCTGAATCCTGAAAACCGAGGTTGTGAAAAGATGACGACCTAAGGCCACGGGGGCTCGATGTGCTCAGTGTGCGGCCAGCTGTCTGAGAGGGGCCAGGGGGTCCAGGCTCAAACTGTGTTAGGAAGGGCATTATTGCCCTGGTCAGCCTATGTATTTGGGTACAGCCAAGTTCGGTGCAGGTTGATCCTCATTTGGGGTTACTGGTTAGCCCCAGAGGACAATGTTTTTCTTCTGGAGGGCGGGCAGGGTGCTGCATTTTAGATCTGGATTGCCAAACAAGAGGGCTTGTTGGCCAGTAGTCTGACGACCAAAATCTGAGAACACAAGCTAGGCTTAGGATTCTGGGTGAGGCCATGGCAGGCACAATCTACAGACCTGAATCGAGATCTTGTGCATCTGAAGTCAGGGCGAGGATCAACGATCGCTCAGGTTGGAGTTTCTGTCCCTGATGGACCCTTCATGAATGGGGGGGCATCACGAGGCCATGGGGGTTTTCCCACGATGGGAGTTGTGAGAAGCTCCAAACTGCAGAGAGTCTTCTGCAGGACAATTGAGACCTGTTGCTTGGGTCCAGGCCAATGATTCTGAGCAGGGTTCTAAGGATTGATGGCTGGGTAGCCCACCTCGCATTCCAATTGTCTCCTAGCAACAAGAGAGGTTAGAACTCCTGGATCTGTGGGGAGCAACCGAGGACGCTGAGTTGAAATGGACACCCCTGGGGATGGGTCCTAATGTGCTTTTGTGTCTATGGAGACCTTGGAATGAAGCGGTGGCACTGGGGCCCTAAAGGGTTCTCCTAAACAGAGGCTTTGACACAGCTCCAACGTGCAAGTTTCCCATGTGTAGATGAGATGTTTTCTGATGGGTGAGTCAAGAAACAGCTATATGCTGTTTTGATATCCAGGCCTCTGAGGAGAGATGCCTGGCAACCAAAGCAATGGATCTGATTAGTGCCTAGGGGCCTGTTCTTTCCTTTTTTACCTCTGGAGACATCTGTCTATGGGTCTGAGTGCAGGTAGGTGCTCAGTTGGGCTCAGATTTCCCCTGTTTTTCCTGGGAAGCCACCACTATTGAGATGAATCAGGGACTTTGGAGGTTTATCCTATTGGAAGGGTTGTGGCCATTGGAATGGGCACACACAATTCCCTTGGAGAGGGCAAGTACAGTCCTCAGGTTTGGCTCCAGGGCCCTGAGCCTGTAGGTTGTGTAGGCCAGGGCTGTTTGGACAGTTGTCTGAAAACACAAACTCGGCTTATGTTTCGTGTCATAGGTATGGCAGGACTGACCTACAGACCATGAGGAGAACTCTTCGGATTTGAAAAAAGGGCGAGTGTGAGGCTCCTGCTCAAGTTTTTGTCTCTGGATATCGTGTCACTCATGGTCGTGGAATTTCTGGGTGACTTCATGGGAAATGGACGAGTCTTACTCTCTGGTGGTTTGGCCCCGTCCAAAGAGTTTGGGGTCAATCTGTGGGCTGAAAGAAGTCCGTGTTTTTTTTTTTTGTTGTTGTTGTTGTTTTCTTTTTTAACCTCAGGTGTCCCACCAAATGAGGGATTCCAGAGTAGAGCCCTGGGGAGGGGCGACTGGACAATCAGAAATCTGGTTAAAAATTGGGGCCTAGGGACATGGCAAGCCCATTATGACATCTAATGGTCCAGCCACTGAGAGGACTTACTATTGGACAGGACTCATGCTGAGGGTCACAATGCGTATGTATGCCCTCATCGCACGCAAGAATGGGCGGGGCCTCAGGGTGAATGCTGGTTTCTCCTACACTGAACACTGGACAACGTACCAACCACAAGGGTTCTTGCCATGGGTAAGGAGGAGTTCTGATTTCTGCATCACACTCACCCCTGGGCAGTGATTGGAGATAAGGTCTCGGTTCTGAAGCCTGAAAACGGAGGTAGGGAAGAGATGATGACCTAAGGCCATACGGGTTTTATGTGCTCAGTGTGCGGTCAGATTTCTGGGTGTTGGTCAGGAGATCCGGGCTCAGGTTGTGTTCACAGTGCATTAGTGCCCAGGTTAGACTATATAATTTGGGTAACGTCGAGTGCTGTGTAGGTTTATCCTCATTTAAGTTGCCTGGGCAGCTCATGAGGCAATAATTTTTTTTCTAGAGGGCAGGCAGAGTGCTGCATTGTGGGTCCGGAATTGCCAACCTTGAGGGCTTCGGGGCCAGGAGTGTGAGGACGGAAGTCTGAGAAGACAAGCTAGACTTGGGTTTCAGGGTGAGGGCACGGCAGGTACCCCCTGCAGATATGAACCAATATCTCATGCATCTGAAGTCAGGGCGAGGATCAGACGTTGGCTCAGGTTGGAGTTTCTGTGCATGACGGCCGCTTCATGAAGGGAGCGGAATCTCGGGGCCATTGAGGTTTTCCCACGTTGGGAGTTGTGGGATGCCCCCTTCAAGGATTCCTTCTGCGGGACAATTGAGACCTGTTGGACAGCTCCAGGACATCCCATATAGAATGACTCCAGAGCACCGTTCGCGGATGGATGCCTGGGAAGCCCGCCTCGCATTCCCATTGTCTCCTAGCCACAAGACAGTTTAGATCTGATGGCTCTGCCGGAGCAACCGGGGTGGCTGAGTTGAAATGCACTTTCCAGAGGATGGGTCCTAACGTGTGTTTGTGTCCATGAGGGCCTTGGAATGGGGCAGTGGCACCCGGACCCTGAAGTACTCTCCTAAGCTTTGGACATGGCTCCCATGCACAGGTTTCCTTGTGGAGACGAGATGAGTTCTGATGGGTGCCTCAGGAAAACGCCTATGCTCGTATTGGAATCAGGCTTTTGGGGACACATGCCTGTAACCCAAAGCAATGGATCCTATTATGGCCTAGGGTCCTGTCTGGTTCAATCTTCTTCTCAGGGGACATCCATCTATGGTATGAGTGGAGGTCGATTATCAGCTGGTGTCAGACAGCCCTTGTTTGTTCCGGGCGACCTACACTATTGCGATGGCCTCAGGGAATTTGGAGGTTTCTCCTAATTTGTATGATTTTGGACCATGGAATGGGCAGAATTCCCATGGATTGGTAGGCACAGTCCTTATGTGTGTCTCCAGGGGCCCAGCCTGGAGGGTGTGTGGCCCAAGACTTTGAGGACAGAAGTCTGAAAACACAAACTCAGCTTAGGTTTGGGGATGTAGGTATGGCAGGCCCGATCTACAAACCATGAGAAGAACTCTTCAGGATATGAAGAAAGTGCGAGTCTGAGGCGCTTGCTCAGGCTTTTGTCTCTGGATTTTGTATCAGCGATGGCCGTGGAATGTCGGGGAGGCCTCATGGGCCATGGACGAATCTTCCTCTCTGAGGATTTGGCCCGAATCCCAATTGCTTTTCGTCAATCTGTGGGATGGGAGGACTCATTTCAGTTTTGTTACCTCAGGTGTCCCACCAAAAGAGGAATTCCAAAGCAAAGCCGTGGGGAAGACTGAAGGGACAACCCGAACTATGGTTAAAAATTGGGGCTTAGGGGCATGGCAAGCCCAATATGCTATCTCTTCATCCAGCCACTGAGTGGCCTTACTTGAGGACTGGGCTCAGACTGAGGGCCACAATGTGCGTTTGTGACCAATGTGGCCGGTGAGCATCGGCGGGGCCTCATGGGCCACTCTGGTTTCAACTACACTGAACGTTGGACAACATGCCAACAATAAGGTTTCTTGCCATGGGGAAGGAGTTCTGATTTCTGCATCACCTTCAACCCTGGGCAGTGATTGGAGATAAGGTCTAGGTTCTGAAACTTGAAAACCGAGGTTGGGAAAAGATGACGACCTAAGGCCACGGCGGCTCGATGTGCTCAGTGTGCGGCCAGCTGTCTGGGAGGGGCCAGGGGGTCCAGGCTCAGGCTGTGTCAGAAAGGGTTTTAGTGCCCTGGTCAGCCTATGTATTTGGGGTACAGCCAAGTTCGGTGCAGGTTGATCCTCATTTGGGGTTACTGCGTAGCCCCAGAGGACAATGTTTTTCTTCTGGAGGGCGGACAGGGTGCTGCATTGTAGATCTGGATTGCCAAACTGGAGGGCTTGTGGGCAAGTAGTCTGACGACCAAAGTCTGAGAACACAAGCTAGGCTTAGGTTACTGGGTGAGGCCATGGCAGGCACAATCTACAGACCTGAATCGACATCTCGTGCATCTGAAGTCAGGGCGAGGATCAGACGATCGCTCAGGATGGAGTTTCTGTCCCTGATGGACCCTTCATGAATGGGGGGGGCATCACGAGGCCATGGGGGTTTTCCCACGATGGGAGTTGTGAGAAGCTCCAAACTGCAGAGAGTCTTCTGCAGGACAATTGAGACCTGTTGCTTGGGTCCAGGCCAATGATTCTGAGCAGGGTTCTAAGGATGGATGGCTGGGTAGCCCACCTCGCATTCCAATTGTCTCCTAGCAACAAGACAGGTTAGATCTCCTGGATCTGTGGGGAGCAACCGAGGACGCTGAGGTGAAATGGACACCCCTGGGGATGGGTCCTAATGTGCTTTTGTGTCTATGGAGACCTTGGAATGAAGCGGTGGCACTGGGGCCCTAAAGGGTTCTCCTAAACAGAAGCTTTGACACAGCTCCAACGTGTAAGTTTCCCATGTGTAGATGAGATGTTTTCTGATGGGTGAGTCAAGAAACAGCCATATGCTGTTTTGATATCCAGGCCTCTGAGGAGAGATGCCTGGAAACCAAAGCAATGGATCTGATTAGTGCCTAGGGGCCTGTTCTTTCCTTTTTCCCTCTGGAGACATCTGTCTATGGGTTTGAGTGCAGGTAGGTGCTCAGTTGGGCTCAGATTGCCCCTGTTTTTCCTGGGAAGCCACCACTATTGAGATGGATCAGGGACTTTGGAGGTTTATCCTATTAGAAGGATTGTGGCCATTGGAATGGGCACACAAAATTCCCTTGGAGAGGGCAAGTACAGTCCTCAGGTTTGGCTCCAGGGGCCTGAGCCTGTAGGTTGTGTAGGCCAGGGCTGTTTGGACAGTTGTCTGAAAACACAAACTCGGCTTATGTTTCGTGTCATAGGTATGGCAGGACTGACCTACAGACCATGAGGAGAACTCTTCGGGATTTGAAAGAAGGGCGAGTGTGAGGCTCCTGCTCAAGTTTTTGTCTCTGGATATCGTGTCACTAATGGTCGTGGAATTTCTGGGTGACTTCATGGGAAATGGACGAGTCTTACTCTCTGGTGGTTTGGCCCCGTCCAAAGAGTTTGGGGTCAATCTGTGGGCTGGAAGAAGTCCGTTTTGTTGTTGTTGTTGTTGTTGTTTTCTTTTTTAACTTCAGGTGTCCCACAAAATGAGGAATTCCAGAGTAGAGCCCTGGGGAGGGGCGACTGGACAGTCAGAAATCTGGTTAAAAATTGGGGCGTAGGGACATGTCAAGCCCATTATGATATCTAATGGTCCAGCCACTGAGAGGACTTACTAGAGGACAGGACTCATGCTGAGGGTCACAATGCATATGTATTCCCTCGTCGCATGCAAGAATGGGTGGGGCCTCAGGGTGAATGCTGGTTTCTCCTACACTGAACGTTGGACAACGTGCCAACCACAAGGGTTCTTGCCATGGGTAAGGAGGAGTTCTGATTTCTGCATCACACTCACCCCTGGGCAGTGATTGGAGATAAGGTCTCGGTTCTGAAGCCTGAAAACGGAGGTAGGGAAGAGATGTTGACCTAAGGCCATGGCGGGTTTTATGTGCTCAGTGTACGGTCAGCTTTCTGGGTGTTGGTCAGGAGGTCCGGGCTCAGGTTTTGTTCGACAGTGCATTAGTGCCCTGGTTAGACTATATAATTTGGGTAACGTCGAGTGCTGTGTAGGTTTATCCTCATTTAAGTTGCCTGGGTAGCTCATGAGGCAATAATTTTTTTTTCTAGAGGGCAGGCAGAGTGCTGCATTGTGGGTCCGGAATTGCCAAACTTGAGGGCTTCGGGGCCAAAAGTGTGAGGATGGAAGTCTGAGAAGACAAGCTAGACTTGGGTTTCAGGGTGAGGGCACGGCAGTTACCTCCTGCAGATCTGAACCAATATCTCAAGCATCTGAAGTCAGGGCGAGGATCAGACGTTGGCTCAGGTTGGAGTTTCTGTGCATGATGGCCGCTTCATGAAGGGAGCGGAATCTCGTGGCCATTGAGGTTTTCCCACGTTGGGAGTTGTGGGATGCCCCCTTCAAGGATTCCTTCTGCGGGACAATTGAGACCTGTTGGACAGCTCCAGGACATCCCATATGGAATGACTCCAGAGCACCATTCGCGGATGGATGCCTGGGAAGCCCGCCTCGCATTCCAATTGTCTCCTAGCCATAAGACAGTTTAGATCCGATGGCTCTGCCGGAGCAACCGGGGTGGCTGAGTTGAAATGGACTATCCTGAGGATGGGTCCTAATGTGTTTTTGTGTCCATGAGGGACTTTGAATGGGGCAGTTGCACCGGGACACTGAAGTACTCTCCTAAGCTTTGGACATGGCTCCCATGCACAGGTTTCCTTGTGGAGACGAGATGAGTTCTGATGGGTGCCTCAGGAAAACCCCTATGCTCGTATTGGAATCAGGCTTTTGAGGACACATGCCTGTAACCCAAAGAAATGGATCCTATTATGACCTAGGGTCCTGTCTGGTTCAATCTTCTTCTCTGGGGACATCCATCTATGGTATGAGTGGAGGTCGGTTATCAGCTGGTGTCAGACAGCCCTTGTTTGTTCCGGGCGACCTACAATTTGGAATGGCCTCAGGGACTTTGGAGGTTTCTCCTAATTTGTATGATTTTGTACCATGGAATGGTCAGAATTCCCATGGATTGGTAGGCACAGTCCTAATGTGTGTCTCCAGGGGCCCAGCCTGAAGCGTGTGTGGCCCAAGACTTTGAGGACAGAAGTCTGAAAACACAAACTCAGCTAAGGTTTGGGGACGTAGGTATGGCAGGCCCGATCTACAAACCATGAGAAGAACTCTTCAGGATATGAAGAAAGTGAGAGTCTGAGGCGCTTGCTCAAGCTTTTGTCTCTGGATTTTATATCAGCGATGACCGTGGAATGTCGGGGAGGCCTCATGGGCCATGGACGAATCTTCCTCTCTGAGGATTTGGCCCGATTCCCAATTGCTTTTCGTCAATCTGTGGGATGGGAGGACTCATTTCAGTTTTATTACCTCAGGTGTCCCACCAAAAGAGGAATTCCAAAGCAAAGCCGTGGGGAAGACTGAAGGGACAACCCGAACTATGGTTAAAAATTGGGGCCTAGGGGCATGGCAAGCCCAATATGCTATCTCTTCATCCAGCCACTGAGTGGCCTTACTTGAGGACTGGGCTCAGCCTGAGGGTCACAATGTGTGTTTGTG
Source organism: Mustela nivalis (assembly GCF_964662115.1). NCBI lineage: Eukaryota > Metazoa > Chordata > Mammalia > Carnivora > Mustelidae > Mustela > Mustela nivalis. The sequence continues at coordinate 1,801,858 of NW_028136510.1, read as the reverse complement.
ACCAATGTGGCCGGCGAGCATGGGCGGGCCTCATGAGCCACATTGGTTTCAACTACACTGAACGTTGGACAACATGCCAACTACAAGGTTTCTTGCCATGGTGAAGGAGTTCTGATTTCTGCATCACCTTCAACCCTGGGCAGTGATTGGAGATAAGGTCTAGGTTCTGAATCCTGAACACCGAGGTTGTGAAAAGATGACGACCTAAGGCCACGGCGGCTCGATGTGCTCAGTGTGCGGCCAGCTGACTGAGAGGGGCCAGGGGGTCCAGGCTCAGACTGTGTTAGGAATGGCATTAGTGCCCTGGTCAGCCTATGTATTTGGGGTACAGCCAAGGTCGGTGCAGGTTGATCCTCATTTGGGGTTACTGGGTAGCCCCAGAGGACAATGGTTTCTTCTGGAGGGCGGGAAGGGTGCTGCATTGTAGATCTGTATTGCCAAACTGGAGGGCTTGTGGGCCAGTAGTCTGACGACCAAAGTCTGAGAACACGGCTAGGCTTAGGATTCTGGGTGAGGCCATGGCAGGCACAATCTACAGACCTGAATCGAGATCTCGTGCATCTGAAGTCAGGGCGAGGATCAGACGATCGCTCAGGTTGGAGTTTCTGTCCCTGATGGCCCCTTCATGAATGGGGGGGCATCATGTGGCCATGGGGGTTTTCCCACGATGGGAGTTGTGAGAAGCTCCAAACTGCAGAGAGTCTTCTGCAGGACAATTGAGACCTGTTGCTTGGGTCCAGGCCAATGATTCTGAGCAGGGTTCTAAGGATTGATGGCTGGGTAGCCCACCTCGCATTCCAATTGTCTCCTAGCAACAAGACAGGTTAGATCTCCTGGATCTGTGGGGAGCAACCGAGAACGCTGAGTTGAAATGGAAACCCCTGGGGATGGGTCCTAATGTGCTTTTGTGTCTATGGAGACCTAGGAATGAAGCGGTGGCACTGGGGCCCTAAAGGGTTCTCCTAAACAGAGGCTTTGACACAGCTCCAACGTGCAAGTTTCCCATGTGTAGATGAGATGTTTTCTGATGGGTGAGTCAAGAAACAGCTATATGCTGTTTTGATATCCAGGCCTCTGAGGAGAGATGCCTGGAAACCAAAGCAATGGATCTGATTAGTGCCTAGGGGCCTGTTCTTTCCTTTTTTACCTCTGGAGACATCTGTCTATGGGTCTGAGTGCAGGTAGGTGCTCAGTTGGGCTCAGATTGCCCCTGTTTTTCCTGGGAAGCCACCACTATTGAGATGGATCAGGGACTTTGGAGGTTTATCCTATTAGAAGGGTTGTGGCCATTGGAATGGTCACAAACAATTCCCTTGGAGAGGGCAAGTACAGTCCTCAGGTTTGGCTCCAGGGGCCTGAGCCTGTAGGTTGTGTAGGCCAGGGCTGTTTGGACAGTTGTCTGAAAACACAAACTCGGCTTATGTTTCGGGTCATAGGTATGGCAGGACTGACCTACAGACCATGAGGTGAACTCTTCGGGATTTGAAAAAAGGGCGAGTGTGAGGCTCATGCTCAAGTTTTTGTCTCTGGATATCGTGTCACTAATGGTCGTGGAATTTCTGGGTGACTTCATGGGAAATGGACGAGTCTTACTCTCTGGTGGTTTGGCCCCGTCCAAAGAGTTTGGGGTCAATCTGTGGGCTGGAAGAAGTCCGTGTTTTTTTTTTGTTGTTGTTGTTGTTTTCTTTTTTAACCTCAGGTGTCCCACAAAATGAGGGATTCCAGAGTAGAGCCCTGGGGAGGGGCGACTGGACAATCAGAAATCTGGTTAAAAATTGGGGCCTAGGGACATGGCAAGCCCATTATGACATCTAATGGTCCAGCCACTGAGAGGACTTACTAGAGGACAGGACTCATG